>NC_056726.1:1287826253-1288017901 GCF_019279795.1 Protopterus annectens | reverse complement strand
TTTTTTGGAAAAGTATATTTATGAATATTTAAACTTGAGTCAAAAAAATTAAAAAAGGCAGGTTAAAGGCTAAACCCTCATTTTTTTGAAAAAAAACGGGGCAAACATTTAGGAAAGAAGTGCTGTTTTTTTTAAAAACAATTTTTCTGATTAGAGTTAGATCTTCAGTTCGGAAAGAACTATACCAAGTCATAGAAGGATATATGCATCTACCCTTTTAAAGAGTTCATTCGGAGACTTCCATTAACAATAGCTTAGTTAGAAGTAGGTTTGGAAATCACAACCAAATAATTTATGATATTGTGACTTCGGAGTCCATTAACAGGCAGGTTAGCTTATCTCATTTTGCACGCAACATAGGAGAAGTGCTGATGTATATTATATTACATGAGAAATTTTATAGAGTTATTTATGCTATAGGAATTTACTAAGCTGCTTTATAGCAGGTAACAGTATCTCAAGATCTATTTTGTTTGAATATATTAATAACGAACACACCCTACAATAATTTTCGATTCTTAGACATACTGGGTTCAGTCCAATTTAAGTGAATTATAAATCCTTTAAAACTTCAACACTTAGTGACTGTTTATTTTTCACTAGGAGCACTTGGATAGATTGACACGGAAGTTCGATATGTCTAAAAATAGGCAGAACTATTAGATTGGTTGCTAGGTTGAGAGACTACGCATACATATTGCGTCTGAGACTGCACGAGTCCTATGTTTGCTCGTAGACACGGGATTAGCTCTTGGTTATTAAATGCAGCCTCATATTAAATTTTAGAAATGGTTAATTAGATTTAATGGATTTTTTATTTGTTTCTTCATTTTATCATCAGGAATGGAGAGCGCATTCAGGCTTAATAATAAACAAAGTGCATAAGTATTTAGGTATAGAGAGATTGATACGCTAGTTTTTATGCAGCTCAAACTGCAGTGACTGCTCATATTTCATCAGGAGCATTTGGGTAAATCGACGCGGAAGGTCCATGGGTCTAAAAACAGGCTGATGTATTTAGATTGGTTGCTAGGTAATGAGATTATTTACAAACATTAAGTTTAAGTTTGTACGTGTCTTAGTTAGATTCATAGACACGGGTGCAGTTTTTAGTTATTAAAAGCAGTCATATTAAATTTTAGAAATGGCTAGTCAGATCTAATGGACTTTTATTTGTTTCCCAGTTTTATCAATGGGAAAGGAGAGAATGTTTATGTTTAATAATAAATAAAGTGTGTATGTGTTTAGGTCAGAGAGATTGATACGCCAGTTTTCAGCACAGTTGAAACAAACTGACCAACTCCTCTGGCCTCTTGTTTTAATGGGTGAATGTCAGCAGTATGATATAAAGGTTCACTAACAAAAGCATTAAGTAAGATAATAAGAAGTGAGTTTCAAATGTGAAAATCTGTAGAGAAAGTTTTTTAACATCAGCATTGCAAAGCTTAGCTTTATATATATATTTTTTTTTGCTGCAGATTAGATTTCTAACAGTGAATGGGTATATTATGATTTACTGAATGAAATCAACTGTGTTTGACTAATAGGTTTTAATTGAAACTATTAAGGTGTTTATTCGACCTGCATTTTTATTGGTTGTAGCCTATTATTTAAACTTGAATGTATACAATGTTTAAAGTGATCTGAAGAAGCGTGCGTTTTAGCACGCGAAAGCACTTATCCTTCTGTTTTAGTTTGTATTATGCTGCATTGAATAAAAAGAAGATATTCTCACTTCTCGTGGTGTGTCCTGAGGTTTTCTACTTGGAATCTATAAGGTAGACCAGGATGGAGCACCAGGTAGTGTGATGGGGGCGCCATGGAGCCCTTTTGCCTAGGGCATCAGCTGACCTAAGGCCGATCCTGTATATACTTCATGCAGTCATTTGCCCTGTACTCTGAATCTATTGGAATACAGCTACAGAAGCTACACTGGAAAGAAAGAATGTTAGGGGCTGCTGCTGGTTTTTAATTACGAATATGTGCAACAGGCTCAAGTCTATGATACTGTTGTTGTTAGACCTTGGGCAAGGAGGAGAAGGGCATTTAGACCCCCTTTTAACTTTTCATGGTCTGCATGAAGTGGAAACAATGGAACGCTACAGTGTTGATAGAGACATACTCCAGGAACTCTGCAACCTCTGTCGTCCGCACCTGAGATGAAGGGCAAACTGAGAAGAACTAATACCTGAGACCAAAGTATGTGCAGTGCTTAGAATTTTAGCTACAGGAAGCTTTCAGAGACCCACAGGGGACATTCTGTGGGTGTCACAGGCATCAGCATCCAGGATTCTACACCAGTTCTTGAATGCTATGCTACAGCATGCCAGTGACTTTATATATTCACCTTTACCCCAAAGGACAGAGCTAGAACTATGCAGGAGGTCTACCCCATGGCACAGTTCCCTGAGTGCTGGATGTAATAGACTGCACCCACATTGAGATCAAATCATCACCTGGGGAACAGGGATTGGTCTACATCAACAGAAAATGGTTCCACTCCATTAACTGCCAGATTGTGTGTAATGCTAGGGGAATAATCCTGAATGTGTGTGCTCGTGGCACCTACCACGATTCCCATATTTGGCACACCTCACTGCCCTAACAGAGGTTTTTCAGGGGTGATGTCTCACAAGGCCATTTACTTGGGGATGCAGGGTATGCATATGAAGAATGGGTGATGATGTCCATCAGAAACGCACACACTCACATGGAGGAACACTATAATGAGGCACGTACTGAAATAAGAAACATCATGCAGCATGTATTTGGGGTGCTAAAGTTATGGTTTCAGTGCCTAAATGCATTGGGGAGGCCTTGCAGTATGATCCCAGTACATGTTCCTTAGCAAAATACGTGCTTCTTTGCAGAAAAATCCCCTTCAAAGAAACAGCAGTCACGATCTTCTCTGTCTTAAACCAGTCTCCTCACCTTCAAGTTCCCTAGCTACTCCGTTACCTTTTTATAGTATAGATTCAGCTCTCTGAGCACTCTCAAGATGCAAATGAGGCATGAACTCATTAGAATTGCTGAATACCAAACTTTTGACTTTGTATTGCAGATGTAAACATAGTGTAGCCTACTAATGGCTTGCAACTGTGGTGGTTAGTCTGACAGATGCAAAACATTGTAATTCAGACACCCTTCCCTAAAGTGGGTGTGTCAGTGAAGATGCACTTACAAAGTGTAGAACTAACTGCAGTTAGCTTTTAAACAAAATCAAACACCCCATGTATATTTCTTTGAGATAACAGCACAGTTTCCTGCCTTTGCTGAAAACTGCTCTTCAGTGTCACATATTTGTATCACACCTTGAAAGAAAAATGAGAGGATATGCACTAGAAATTGCATGTCTGATAGTAAAGCAGAGGTAATTTGAATTCCTAGCATTCAAAGCAAAGACGGTGCTGAAGTTTTACAAATGTTTAGAAATATTGTGTGATCACTCATTCCACTAAATATGTTATCAACACATGTACAATAAACTGAGAATGTCCAACTGTATGCGTTGTTTAATACTGGATATGAAATGAGAATTGCTTGTATGCACATTATTTGAATGCGATTGCAAAGCTGTGTCTTTGGCAAAGAGAGATAACCCACTACAACTATGTTGTGTAAATGCAATAGTCTGATGGCTGAAATTCAGAACTGTCTGATTGTTCAACCTTTGTTTCCCTTCTTTATCTTATTTATTCATTTCTTTATATTTTTTTTACCATATGCTCCTCACATGGCAGAGTGCAAATATGGTTCACTGCTTAAGGGAAAAAGGGAAAAAATAATTTGGTGTACCTTCCTCTGCACAAACAGGTTCAGCAAAGATGCATGACCATCAGCGCTCTGGACAGTATTGAGTGAAGCAAATGAAATTGCTGCCTCACTGGTAGCAGGCTTAAGTGCAGCAAGTTCATGGTTGAAAGACATGTAAGCAAGGGTTTAAATCCAGCAGACTCCACATTTCAGTAGGGGTGTCACACTGTCATTGCTCCCAAAACTCTTATTATAAAGGTAATACTACATATCAATAGCTATGTATAGTAGGTTGATCGACAGAAAGATATAATTACTGCATGCATACACATATGTTTGTAACTATCAAAGTTAATTAATTACTGACATATAAACTCCAGGGGATTATGTGTGTGACTAGATTAGAATAACAATGAGGATTATGTAATAAAATGCAGTTTTATATCTCTGATGGACATAGTAATTTACAGTCATCCAGACCCCTCCCATAACCCGATTATAACTGTAAAATAGAATGTATTGCGAGGTATGTATCCTACCTCCAAACACAATTACTAACATCATGCAAGTCATTTACAATATATTGTGAGACATTAATCTTGCATCACAGCTGAGAATGTATGAGCCAGGACCTTTTAATGTCACATGCATACAGGCTTAATTGAAGTATAGCACCAGTCACTCTTTAAGCTGTATATTTTTAATGATTGTGATGCCCCTGCACTGGCCCAGTAATCAAAGAGCCTCAATTCTCACCACTGGCAATGGTGGAGGACGTACACACTGGGAGGATGACAAGTACACACACACAATAAAGTGCAATTTCCCTTAAGAGCACACAGAGATCACAGTCAGCCTGAGGCTGGTTTCTCCCTCTTTCTCCAGATCCCCAATAAGACTCCCTACTGGCATAGCTATAGGGTTGAGATCTCAGCTGAGTGGCTAAGCCACAACCTCCAGCACCCTCTCTGTCTAACTAGTGCTTCATGTCCCTCCCCAAGTAGCTGACTCACACACACTTTGAGATTTGATTTATATACAAACACACACAACTGGGATAGGCTGGTACACGTTTACTAGCTATTCCCCCCTTATGCCCAGACAATAAGTTAGTTCCAGCTGCCATCAACCAACTCTTTATCAGCTACTTAAGGCCCTTAACAAAGGCTGTCCAATCCTACTGTGTAATGTTACTATTATCCAAATAGTAGTCTAACCAAGAGCAAGGCTATTTAGGAGTGGCCTGTACAGTGTCACCATATAAATATGCAAGTACTGTAAGAGCTTAAATATGTCTCACAGATATCAGCCACAAAGGTAGGTTTAAATATATTTAATAATAAATAAATAGTAAAAGAACAAGACAAATCACAGTAAGTAATCAATTACATCAGAGTTCAAAATCACAGGGAATATTTAAACAACCATTTTCTATTGTTTTCTATTGTTATATATTAAAAAATTGCACTTTATTCATCTGCTTTTACTGTATTTGTGTGTCTTCCTACTTTATTAATTTATACTGCTTTTGCTACCTGTTCTTAAAATTACTTAATTGCATTTATTTTGCTGCATTTATTATTGCTTGTTAGTAGCCTGATTAAATTGTAACTGTTATTCTAAGCCTTTGGTTTAAGCACTTGGGCTTCAGACCAGTTGTTTTACATTAAGAAGGTTTGTGTTCTGCACTGTTGTGGCAGAACAGGTAGCTTACATCCTTCTAATTTGGGAGTTGCCGATTGAAGGCTTAGTGTCTGTTATTCTAAAAGTGTATTAGTTCTGGTTTAAGCACTTGGGCTTAGGGACAGTTATTTTACATTAAGAAGGTGTGGTCTGCACTCTTGTGGGAGGAGAGGGTAGATTCTGCCCTACTGAGCTAGGAGTTTCTGGTTAAAGGCTTATTGTGCCTGCTTATTTGAACTCTTTCTTTCTGAAATTGATACACCTTGTTTGCTGCAGCATAGACTAGATTCATACCTGCTGAATCTAGCTTTGTTTGTATAACTTGAGCACTAATCCAGGCCATCTTTTTTTGGAGAAGGTTCCCCTGCACCCTAGTAGCAGGAGTGTGCAGTTAGAACTTGTCTGATCAAAGACTGCTGGAATGAAGCTCAGTTTTTAGCTTTTTATTGGTTAATTGGTTAATTTGTTTAAACTGGTTTGCTCATTTGCTACTGCTATATTAAAAAAAAATACACTTTATGCATCGCTGCCTAGCTAGGGTTAAACTATTCCCGGTACCATAAAGTTTGCTCTTCAAATTTTCCCTTAGAACTAGCCAGTTTTTTTAGTTTTAGCACTCAAATCTGTTTCTTTGAGTACAGCACTTGTTCAGAACGTGTAAGCACTAAATAAGCTACAAATCACTACAGCACTCAACTTTCCTCACTTGTCTAGAGGAAAGCAGTTCTCAGTACTTAATAAATAAGCACCTATCCAGGTATGTCTATGGGTCAGCTCCCAGTGTTTTCTACTGTCTACCTGATGAATATGGGAATCTTGGGGCAATGCAGCAATTGCCTCATGTATACAGACAACCCTCTCCTCCTACCACCCAACACTACAGCCTGTGAGAAATGCACTTATATAACCAAACTGGAAGCAAAGCTCTCTTCACCCAAGACTGGACTAGACAGCCAAGAGAAGAGGCTAAACACTTGCACCACACCACACTCATCACATAGTCCCTCAAAACCTACACCACCAAAACACATACATAGAAACACAAAACACACACCTACATTAATGGAAGCTCTCAATAAAAATTTGCCCAAGCAACAGAGACCTCCAAAGCAGAAACACAAGCAACCTCCATCTCCCAACACAACCCAAATGACACATAGCCCACAAACTCAGTGTGCCACTCAATCACATCCCATAAGGCATAACAATGTACCCAACACTCTAGTCATAGGTGACTCTATAGTCAGGCACACTGATGTTCCACTCCCCAGGCTAAACAAGGAGGAAAATTACTGCCAGCTGCCTGTTGGGTGCCAGGATCCACCACATAATGAGTTTGGAGCATTTCTCCCCGGGCCTCCGCTGAAAACAGGCTCTGTGGAATCTAGTCAGACATTCCCGGTCAACAAATGTTAAATAAATAAATAAATAAATAAATACATGCACTCAGGTCACTCCAAAACAAGTACAAATATGACTCTGTCATTGTTCATGTTGGTGTGAATGACCTGAGATGTACCTCCCTGGACTACATGAAAAGAGACATGGAGGAACTATCCAATCCTGTAGCCCAGGCAGGTATGACCCTAGCCCCGAGTAGCACCCTGCTATCATCCAGAATGATACCACAGTACAAGGACAAAATGATTGACTTCAACAATTGGCTAAGCTTCTGGTGTCATTCTAAAGGGATCCAGTATCTGTCTGCCTGGGATGGAATGATTGACAGACCACGATGCTTTGCCAGAGATGGCCTGCACCTGTCACCCTTGGGATTCTGGATACTGGCTAATGCTCTTGCCACCCCTATAGGGCTTTTTTTAGGCAAGACTCAAATGATAAATTATCCACTGTAACAGGTGCAAGCAAGCAAAATCTGAGGGCAATGCTATTCAATGCTAGTCTAAACCTCAAAATGCACTCACTCGAGGCACTCCTTAAAATGGAGAACATTGACATATGTGCAGTGACAGAGACCTGGTTCAAGGCTCCTTAGAACACTCCTGCATTACCAGGCTATAATTCATACCACACCTTTTGGCCACCTAACCTGGACCGAAACACTAAAGGCGGTGGCATGTCCATATTCATTAAGGATATCCACTCCTCCAGGCTAGTTGCTCGGCATAATGCATCTGAGATTATCCAAGTGCAACTAACTCTTGGCAAGACCACAATCCAAATTGCAGCTTGCTACAGATCATCCATCATGCCCCAGGATTCCCACTACTCATTTCTTGATACACTGGAAAATATTAGGGTACAACCTAACACCCTAATAATGGGCAATTTCAACTACACCGCCATTAACTGGGAAAACTAGTCATGTACCAACTCCTTCGCTCAACGCTTTCTGGAATTCATAAACTCTAACGCCCTGGATCAACTTATCCACACTCCCACCAGGGGCAGCAATATCTTAGACCTGGTCATTACGAACATGGACAACCAGTGTTCCATACCAGAGGCCAATTTCTCATTGTTCAGATCTGACCACAAGCTAATCACCCTAGACATCCACATCCCACCCCAACCTGCCATTAGGGAAACCAAGCCAACTTTACGCTTCTTAAGAGAGAAGTGGAAAACTTCACGACACCCATGCAGACGGACAATAGAGGTATGACTGCTGAATCTTACACAAATGCACTTTATAGGCACTTAGACGACTGCATGGATCGTGCTATCCCTAACAGAACCAAGATGCTATCCTCCAAAAAAAGGAAGCCAATCTGGTGGTCCCCTGCCATAAACAAACTCTACAACAGAAGAAAGAAACTGCTGCAAGAAAGAGTAAAATCTCATGATTGGAGGAACTCCCTGGTCAGCTTGAGTAAGAAGCTGACATCCCTCATAAAATCCTCCAAAGCTAGTTACAAAAACAAAATCACCATTGTTTCTAAAGACAACCACAAAGCATTCTATAGCTATGTCAAGAATCTCAATTGCAATACTCAGATCTGCTCTGAGTTACAGCACAGTGGCACTAAATATGCAGAACTAACTGATATTGCCAACACCCTGGCAGATAGGTTCAGTGCTAACTTTACCCCCTCTCACCCCCTAAAGGGCACATCTCTATACCGGAAGAATGCAAAGTTCCTGTAATCATGGTTGCACAGGTACAAACCACACTCTCCAAAGCCAAGAACACAGCATCCATGGGACCTGACAACATCCCAGGCTGCATTCGACATGAACTTAAGAACAAATTAGCACCCGACCTAAGTACCGTGTTCAATCATAGCCTAACCTCAGGCTTTGTGCCCACTGAATGGTACACAGCAACAGAAATCCCACTCCACAAAGGGGGATCCACAACAGACCCTGGGAAATACCACCCCATTAGCCTGATGAGCCTGGTCTACTGGTCTGCAAGGCCATGGAATGTATCATCATGGAATTTATAAACAAAGACATTGGTAGTCTCCAAACTCTGGACCCAACCCAGTTCAGGTTTGTAAAAGGCAGAGCATGTCTCCTAAACCTGATATACTTCTTTGAAGCAGTCACCAAAGCTGTAGTTGAGGGTAATGTGGTTCAAACAGCCTATCTAGATCTCACCAAGGCTTTCGACACCATCACCCACTCTGCAATTATAGATAAACTCACTAAACTAGGTATAGATCCCTATGTCACAAGATGGGTTGCCAACTGGCTCAATGAGAGAACCCACACTATGAAAGTAACAGACTCCAAATCCGACTTCAGACCAGTGACAAGTGAGTACCACAGGGTTCAGTCCTGGGTCCTCTCCTGTTTGGTATCTACTTCTTTGAAGTACAGGTTAACACAGAAGGTATTTGGCAAATGAAATTTGCAGATGACTGCAAACTAGGAGCCATAATCAAAACTCCTGACAATGTTGACATCCTACAAAAGGGCCTCACTGAGACAGATGCCTGGTGTCAAAGCCATGGCCTCAACTCAATGTCAAAAACCTGGATTGTCATCCCTTTTGGTAAAAACTCTGTACCTAGGCTGTAGTCTATTTAACACCAAAAGTGTGATAAGAGACCTTGGGGCACAGGTGGACAGTAGTCTATCCTTTGATAATCACATCAACACAGTAGTCAGGAAATCCTTCTACATGGCACACCTCATCACAAAAGGTTTCTCATCCAGGAAAAAAGAGTTTATTGTTCCCCTCTACTTGTCACTCATTAGACCCATTATAGAGTACAACACCCCTTTTGGTATGTACCTCAAAAGACAACTACAACAACTGGAAAGGCCACAGAAATACCTCACAAAGAAGATTACTGGCCTCAAACAGATGCCCTATGCAGACTGTCTCAAAAAACTTAAGCTTTACTCCGTTGCATATCGCCTACTCAGAGGCAATCTCTGCCTAACATACAAAGCTATGTGAAACCCAGAGCTGTTGTACATGTTCCACTTAAAGAAATCCCAATCCCTCCAAGGTACATGCTCTAGGGACCTAAACATTGTCACCACAATAAACAGAACATGCTAAAGGGATAGATTCCTGTCCCAGAGACTTCCCATACACTAGAACAAACTACCTATCTATATCAAACAAAGCTCCTCATTAGGACTCTTCAAGAAAAATCTTGATGATTGGATGGGAAATAGGAAACTCACTCCAGGGATCACTTCTGTGGGTCTTCTCAACAGGGGCACAGGTAAATAATTTTCATGGGTGGCGAAAGCCAGGGTACCTTTTTGGATAGGCTTATATAGGCCCTAGGGCTAATAGCCTAGTACCTACCTATGAACCTATGAACAACATTGCAGGACAGTCTCAAATAAATAAAGAAAACATCTAAGCTATACTTTACTATATTCCTATCCCAACCTAAAAGAGTTGCTATGCCATAAACACCTACAGCAAGGCAAGTGCAGAAGGTGGTGATGAGTGGATGTTTTTTCTAGGCCAAAGACAAGATGCAAAATGCACAGTAAATCTTTGAGAGAGTTCATAAATTAATATCAAATATTACTGCTGGGTTAGCTTGGATGACATTACTTTTTGTCTCCTGACTTTAGTTCCCAAGCTAAACCCCCAGTGTTGCATTTGCCATCTTCTTATGAAAAATTTATATCTCTCAGATGTTTGCAGATCCAGGATGTCATAAAATAATAAAACACTTATACATCTCAAAACTAGTAATTACTTCTCTTCTAAGACAATACAAAAACTTCTAGCCCTAGACATTGTATCTGCTACTGAACTGAGACTGAGAGATAACTTTTATAGCACAAACGTAAAACAATTTAATTTCAAGTTATTTTCTTGAAGTTTTCCAAGTTAACCCTTTATGTTCTAATTTCTACTGTTAAAACATATACATGTACACAATTACAATAGTTTATTGATATATTTCAATTCTAAACAAGCAGGGCATGCTGTGGTTACATTTTAGCTCAGTACTTTACACCTTTACACACACTTCTGTATTCACAAATGACATAGAATTATTTACAAAATTCCAGATACAGTAGCTGAGCTGGCAGCATTTCTTTTTTTGACAATAACCATGGTTGACAAACACACATTCTGTGGCAATGAGGAATAAACACTTGTGTGGAAATGTATGCATTCTGTTTTACACAAGTTTGAATCCCAGTTTCTACAAACTACTTTTAACATTGTGTAACTCTCAATAAAAAATGTGTAAATTCATCCCACTGATCCTTCCAAAGTCAAGGTTTAAAAGCCAAGCCATTGAATATTTTAATGTTCACCATTGAACCAAGTTGACACCGGGTATAGCATTACACATGCCAAAGATCAAAGAGTAGAGAAGGTGCTCCTAAAAACTGAAAAAAGATACCAATGTCAAGCAGTTTTACAGGCAACTCAGGAAGGGTACAGTGATGACAGTTCTGAGGGTGAGTAGTAGATTCTCACTGTTTCCATGCTTGATAGGTATGTGCCTCCAGTGTCCCCTACCTATCCCCAGTCATGGTGTCCCCAACCTTTTTGTACCCTTCACCCTCCCTGTGCCTGTCTTGTATGCCCTGTTTGTCTGCATCTGCACCTACCTATACTACCAACCTGGCACTCACATTCCTAGGTCCTTTCCCCAACATTCCTCTCTTTTTGAACCAACAAGAAATAAATGGGCACCTGTCCCACAAAAATAATTTGCCCCATACACAACTCTCCACTTTGCATAAGTGTTTTCTCAACATACTTGATTTGGTCCAATTGGCTATGCAACATTTTCACATCGTTGTCATCCATCTGTGTTGTGGTGACTGTTCAAATTCATCAAATTTTGTCTACCTGTCTATATTACTGTGGTGAAGAAGTGGATATCTACAGTTCTTTCCCAATCCCCTCCTGCAAATGCCTGAATTGCTTCCCCTTTGTTCTTCCCTCTGCTTCCTTCACGCATTTCACTACTTTCATGTCAACCACATTTTCACACATATAATCTGTTCATAAAATAGAATCAACACAACAAACATGGCTAGAAATGCCCCATAAAAATGCCTTCACTTTTTCTCTTGTATGTTTGAGTGGAGTTTGGAATTGAGCACCAATGCCAAGTGGCAGTGAATGGCTGCTCACGTCCTATGCCAAACTCTGGGTTTCTATCACATTGTTGAAAAATGACAATGTTGAACAGCCAAAATAAAGAAAGTGCCATTCATCGAAACTGTTTTTGTGGGATTGCGGTACAGTGAGTATCAGAAAATTTGCCCTTTCCTCACTGCAGTGCGATCTTGGAGTTGGTATATATAATTAGTGTTGGGATGTGGGGGGCGCAGCCCCCCAGAAGAACAGTTTGAATGAACGGCACTTTCAATATTTTAGCCTTTCGACATTGTCAGTTTTCGACAATGTGATATAGACTCCCAAAATCTAGTGAGTTTTTGCAATCGGCCACAATAAACCAGTTATCTCCATGCAATACTGTTTACACTCACTGTGCTAATGAAACATAGAGTTAAAGCAGAGCAAAGGCACTGCTTTGAAACAGTTACTCCTATAATAGTTCTTAGAGTGATGGATATAACAAAATGTAACATCCTATCCAGTGTTGACATTAATCACTTGACTGAAGATTGTTTTTGCCCATAGCATTAAGGGCTCAATTCCAGATGCATCTTACATAATTTCTTATTCGGTTTTTAGAATGTAGAACCATAGAAATGTCAATCAGACATTTAGGAAATGTCAAAATCAACATTTTTGACCTCAGAGTTTGTCTCCACATCCCTGCCTTGCATCAATGTCTCTCCATGTAGTAAACAGCATCTAAACATGTAATTCAGCAGAGTAATTGCTCTGTGCAGTCTCATGATGCTTTGCAGTCCAGCTTACTGTAATTACAGCAGTATATGAGCATTGTAATATTAGTTTAGAGCATATTCTTTGCACTCCGAGGTTAATTTTACATTAAAACACACCTTGAAAATAACCATAGCTAGGGAAATCCATCTTTAGTGTGAAGCATATCTTATGGACCCTAATATAATGTGTTTTATCTACCGGTGTAGGACATGTGTATATTGCAAGTATTCCAGTTAGTATTTGCAAGCAGGAATTAAAATGAACAGTGTTTTGCAACCAATCCAGTGAAACCTCTACATGTGAAGGTGTCCCTTTTTGCCAACAGTCTCCTGAAAGCATTCTCCCTTTCCATTAAACGTCTCCTTTTTGGTGATGGAGGTGCAGATAGTAATATCCTTGAAACCAGGTCCTCAACATGATTCTGTTCCAACTGAATAACATGTAATATATCCATAATGTACAATTTCTTTCTACCTAGAAGGCTGTGGAGATGACGATGCCAGCCTTCTACTGCATTCTGGGATCTATGGAAGTCTTCCATGTAGGTATCATAATGATTCCAAAATACAAGTCAAACAGTGGTGGGATCCTTTCAAATGTGCATCCACATATCCCGTACCTCCTAGGTCTACCTAATAAATAATTCTCTTTAAAAAATGTGCATAATGGCTGAGCACTATCAGGCATGTCACGCTCAATACTTTCAAATGTAGGAAAAACATCCTCCAACTTTAGAAATGCTAAGGCTGGTATTTCCTTACAAAGTAGTGAGAGTGACCTACTCTGCCCAAACTCAGCAGCAAAGTGTAGTTTTTGTATTTGTCGCCATATGATTTGGCAGAAATTAAACCAGCATCCCTCGGTTGCTGAGTATGGAAAGTGTCATGTAATGGCATTCACAACCCCTTTTATTTATTTATTTATTTATTTATTTATCATTTGTTAACCGGGAAACTCTGACTTGGAACTAAGCCAATTTTCAGCGGAGGCCTGGGGAGAAAGGCTCCAGATGCATGTATTTTTAAAGTCACTCAGAATCATATGTGGTGCTAGGGTCACACTAGTCTCATTACACAAATGTATGACATTTCTCCAGATGTAGTCATAGCAAATTTCACTCTTCATAGACAGTAACGCATATACCCCGGGAATAATATTCCTATGTTCACCATCTGACAAGGGCAATGTATACTGTATATTTGCTTACAATCAACTGTATTAATAGGAAAAGTGCCAGCAATCATAATAAACTCAGCGTTAAACATTATCTTCAGATTATTTACTATTGTTATGAGTTGGGAGGGTGGCCTAATGGTTAAGGTGTTTGCCTTACAAACACAAGGTGCAGGGTTTGAGTCTCACAAGGGATAATTGGCTAGGCTTAAAAGGGCCCACAAGGGCAGTTAGCTTAGTACTAATCTATGAATCTATACGGTGACTCTGCCCCTCATCCCCATCATGTGTAATGACAAAACTGCCACTTTTAATAGGTAACATGTCAGCTGTTAGATTCCTTAGATCAGTAAAATCCTTAAATGCAGCTGCTTTGCCTTTGTTTCTTGCTCTAACAACAATTTGTTTCAGTGCAGTGGTGTTTGGTAAATCAATGGTAACATCTGTCGACGTACTAGCCAATACTTCTGAAACAACCCTGTAAGGATCCTCTGTGGTTTGCTCAGCTCTCCTTTTTATTGTCCCTTTAACCCTAATACAGTCAGATTTACAGGGCCAGGTGCATGGATGTGTGGAGTGCTTCTCTGCAATATTTCACCTTCACTACCCCCACAGTAATACATCTGCCCTTACACTTCTCCTTTTGCTTTAGGGAACAACACCAGTATTTCCTATCACCAGTCTGTTTCTCTAAGTAATACACATAGCCTTCAATCAGCAGCATTCTCCTTCTTTTTTGTGAACTGACAGTATTGTATACAGCATGTACTCTTCCTGGACCAGCACTCTCAATATCTAGCTCAGTAACCTTCCAAAAGAATACATACAGTGCATACTATAATTCAGAGCCGTATCTTAATAACATATACTACAGCATTCTGAACTTAAAATACTGTGCAATATTCATAGAACAGGTATACATGTGTACATGTTTAACTCCTATAAAAACTGCATTCATCTATTGTACCTAGAAATATCGAGTATAGCAGCAGTTGAGGAATATTTACTGACAGTACAAGCTACAGTTGCAAATATTGATCAATTTACAACTGTAATGCTACAGATAACGGAGATTCATTTTTCTAGGAATGTGTATGGTACTTGGTACCCATTAGCATGGCAATTGCAAACATTCTGTTGGACATATAATTTCCATTTTCAACTTTCCATTATGTTACTGTACCTACAATGTGCCCTGCATAGCTAGAAGTAATACACCTGCTGTGTTAGCGTTGGTCCTGTTTTCTTCTCCCTGTAAACACATTAGCTTGCTCCCCAACTGTTCCAAAGGCTTACACTGATGTCAGCAGATGTGCAACCCGCAATTTCATCGCTTGCTGATTATCAAAATGACTTTAGCCAAATATCTACTACAATTCGAAGTTATGCCAGCCGGTTAATTCCATTTCGACTTTGCACATCAATGAACAGGTTATTTTGATTATTTGTTATTCGTATGCCTTCAATTCGAATTTATGATAGTGACCTGTTTCATGTCTATGATATGTTTAATCACCCACATTTAACATTTGCCACAGAAATTAGTTATCACAGAGATATAGTGAATACTGTCCAAAAAAGAGCATTTGAAATGACATCCATCCCCTCAACTATGAGATATTTCTCCAACCTTGTTCTGCTTGTCATAAGCCTGTTGTTCCTCTCCTAACCCTTCCTTACCCCTACATCAGTCACTTCATGCTACAGAGCATATTATAAGCAGATCTAAATCATCACTGACTGCATCTATCCAAGAAGGGCACAAGTGAAACCCCTGGGGTGAATTTGGAGTTTTCCATCCAATTTTCCAAGTTATGCTTAAAAAGGATTAAGGACAGGCTCTGTTTAACCTGTATTGGAAGTTTATTCCACAGAAGAAGCAACCTCTGGGAAGTGTATCTGTCTCTCCAGCAAGTTATGTTGATGTCACATGCAAGGTTATGGTCCCTAGAGCGAGTGAATCATGTACCATTTGACTTATGAATGTGCAATATTTCCATTAAGGCAGGATTAAAGGTTGCTCTGTATGCAAGGCATATGTCATCTCTGAGTAGTCTGTATGATACAGAGTATAGTGATAGTGATTTCAGTCTGTCCATGTAAGATGTGCTGAAGACCCTGAATTTATTTTCTTTGTGAGGAACCTCTGAGGTCTCTCCAGTTACTGCAGGTGCCTGTTTAAGTACATACCAAAGGGAGCATTGTACTCTGTTATTGTCCTGATGAGGGAAGAGTACATGGGGGTTATAACCTGTTTTGTTCTGGAAGCTTGCTTATGAGGTAAGCAATGTAGAAGGCCTTCCTTACCACCATGAAGATATGGTGATCAAAAGTAAGCTTGCTGTCAACCTGTGTGCCCAAATCTGTCACCACTGATTTAGAGATTAGGGTGTTGTTATTAATATGGTAATCTGCAGGGACATCGCCTTTGCCAAAGGGGACAATAATGCATTTTTTTGCATTGAGTTTAAGAACATGAATTTGGCAGTAATCATTGGCTTGTGAAAGTCCTTCTCGTGAATGTTCATCATTGGGTAACTCAATGACTTTCTTGAACAAAGGCTAAATTGTACTAGTAAATGTGTGATATATGTGGCTATCTGCTAGCAGTGTCAACAATTTTACATAGGGAAAACAATTAACAGCTTTAATGAAAGAATCTATCGACATAGGTATGACATCAAAAAGAAAAACATCAAAAATGTGCTGTGGAAACACATGATGGAGTTCCCTGAACACCAGTTTAAATTTACTGCCCTAGAACAAGTGTGTAATAAGGGGAGGGAGGGGCCTGATGGATTTACTTCTTGAATACAGGGAGCTTATGTGGCAACTTAGGTGTAATGCCACTCACCCTCCAGGGCTTAATGAAATGGTGTCTATTTCTAGCTATTTAAAATGAAATGTGGATTTTCATATGTGAGGTCAATGCATGACAGTTTTATAGTAGAAGTTTATGCTCTACACCTGTTTGCACATTATTTTCACTGCCTGATGCTTTTTAAACAATTCTAGGTCAGTTGTACATTTAGTAACTTTGATTTTACGAGAATAGAACTTTGTATGCTTTAAAGAAGACATTGTTGTATTGTTTGTGAAAAAATGAGTCTATGGGTGGTTGCTGCTTTAAAAAATATGGTGGGAAGTTTAATGATGTCACGGGGTGTGATGTTTTATTTTCTTAAACTTCTTTGAATGTTACCATGCTTATTCTGAAGAAGTCTTTTGGCTATACAGCTGACAAAAGCGCTCAAATAAAGTGATTTTGTGGATACCTGTGCTCTGTATTGCTCTATTACCTGGTTCTACAGTTCAAAAATAGCAGCACACAGTAAAATGCAATGCAAGAAGTGTAGATGAAGTAAAAATGAGACTTATTTTAGTAGCAGGCAGTGGATGCTTCAGATAACACAGGAGACTGATTGTGTATTGCTAACCTCTGTGCAGCTCTGGTAAATGACATTTTTCAGTGTCTGGCAAAAGTTCTAGTTTGATTTACAGTTGCAGATATTCACTTTTTGTTTCAGTAGCTATCTCTTACAATCATGTTAACTATTAAGCTTAAAAGGAAAGGTTACCTCATTGGATCATTTGTTACACATTCAGAGTTGCAGTTCCAAGTCACATTTTCTGGCAGAGGTATAAGGCTGGTCATCACTCACAAATGGATTCACTGCCATCAGTAACCAGGTTCAGAATCTGTTACTGACCATATAGTTATATTTAGTGACTTTACTAATGACTTTGTTTTCTTAGGGTAATAAAAGTGTGAGATTTAGCTTGTCCCTATCTCATGATCAGAAAAGTCCCTTCGCTCATCAACTCCCTTTCCAGACCACATTTGCTAAAGCAATAGACAAAACAGCCTTCTCAAGGCTAGCATTCACAGCACAAAACTTCCTATTGCTACAAATCTCAAAACAGGAATTAAATGCATTCACAATAAAATATTATTCAGTCCCTTAAAAAGAAATATGGATGCCTCTGTTCAGAAACAGCCTTAGCTTGATGTTTATCAGCTAAGTTAAACTAAACACCAACCTCCTTAAATTTTATATCAAACAATTTACTGGGACAGTTATCAATGTGTAAATTATGTATTATTATCTTTACTGAGAGCTAAACATTCCTTGCTATCCCTTCTGTATTGTTATTGCTTATTTCCTAAAATGCTTCTTATATTCAGTTCATTGTACATCACCATTTGATTTGTAACTAGAGCTACTACTTGTATGTGCATTTCATTTATGTCAAGCATTTATTTAATATTAGTGAGCATATTACTATCACTATATATTACACAAGTACAAAATGACTGCTGTGTGTTGAAATGTGTAGCCCATGTCATGGCAGAGAATGGTCTAGGGACTACACCATCAACCTTATCAACAAAAGTTAATAAATAAATAAATACATACCTACCTACATACATACATACATACATACATACATACATACTACTAAGTAACTAAGAAAAATACCAGATGACAATTAAGTGAGATTGCTCAAAATAAACAAAATACCAAGCTGAAAAAACTACAAAAACAGCCTTGCAATGAAAATAGAACAGTACTTAAACCAGACAATAATTTTATCTGACATACTTTGAATTAAAATAAAGCAAAGGAAAAGCATTTTTGTGATCTGAAAACAAGTCTTCAACTTCAAGTTTATTTAGAAAACATTGAAAATAAACATGTCAGATAAACAAATATGAAGAAAATCAGTTAAGACAATGACAAAGACAAGACTAGGTAAGCAAGAGCAAACCCTCCTGCTCCTGCTAGGATATCATCTACCAGCCTCTGGAAAGTTGCAGGGGCATTCTTCATCCCAAACTGTTCACAAATTGTGCACTCATACAAGCCAAAAGGAGTCAGAATGGCTGACTTCTCTCTAGCACTGGGAGTCAAGGGCCCTGCCAGTATCCCTTGGTAAGATCGATAGTTGTAAGATACTTAGCCCCACCCAGCTGCTCTAGGGCCTCATCTGTCCTAGGCATAGGGCAAGCATCTGACTCTGTATGGCTATTTAATTTCCTGCAGGCCACACAGAACCTGGTGCTGCCATCCTTCTTTGCACCAGCACCACTGGGGAGGCCCAGGGACTGTTGGACTCTTGAATCACCCCTAATTCCAACATCTCCTGTACCTTCTCCCTCAGAGTCTGTTTGACTCTCAAAGGCACTCTATAAGGGGCCTGCCTAATAGGCCTTTGGGATCCCATATCCACCTGGTGCTGCCCCATGTGGGTGCACCCTGGTTTCCCAGTGAACATGTCCTCAAATTCCTGCAACACTGCTCAGATTTCCCCGAACCAGGGTAGGAGATAGCTGCTGGGACATTGCTACCCTTCCAGTGAGGTGTCAGTCTGAGCCACACTAAGGAGATCCATCCCCAGATCTCTTTCAGACGACTCCTCCTACAATCCACTGCAAATGCTCAGCACAAGGGCTTTCCTATCATGGTAAGGTTTCATCATGTTAACATGGTACAATTTGTGCCCCTGCCTTCTGCCTAGCAGTTCCACTATGTAGTTAACATCACTTACCTTTCTTACCAACTTGTAGGGTCCCTCCTAAGCTGCTTGCAGCTTGTTGTCTCTGACAGGAATGAGAGCCATTACCTGCTGCCCCACAACATATTCTCCAGCTCAAGCATCCCTGTCATACCACACCTTTTTCTGTTGTTGGACTTCTGCCAGGCTCTCCTGGGGCTTTCCCTCAGCCTTGTCCTGAAGTTTAGGATATATGCCACAACAGCCTCCTTGTGAGACTCGCACTCACCTTCCCACTCATCTCGAATTAAATCTAGAGGTCCCCTCACCCTATGACCATACAGCAACTCAAAGGGTGAAAAACATTTGGATTCCTGGGGAACCTCTCTGTAAGAAAACAACAGATGGGGCAAATATTTGCCCCACTCCCTCTTAAACTGATCTGCAAATGCCTGTAGCATGGACTTGATTGTAGAGTTTAACATCTCAACAAGACCATTAGTCTGAGGATGGTAGGGGGTGGTCTTCATGTGCTTCACCCTACAGGACTTCCACAGACAAGCCAGCAGGTCTGACATGAAATTGGCACCTCTGTCAGTCAGTATTTCTTTTGGGAAACCTACCCTGCTGAAAATCTCTAACAACGCATTTGCCACCTTCTCTGCCTCAGTGGAGGACACAGCCACTGCCTCAGGGTATCATGCAGCATAATCCACTTCCACTAGGATATACTTTTTCCCTGTGGAACTTGGGGTACTCAGAGGACCCACAATATCCATAGCTACCCCCTGAAATGGCTCCTCAATCACAGGCAAAGGCATCAAAGGAGCTCTCACCTTGCCTTCTGTCTTGCCTACCTTTTGGTACTGCTCAAAGGTCCTGCAGTACTATGTTACATCCCTGGAAATTCCAGGCCAATAAAAGTTCTGCATAATATGCCTCTTTGTATGTTTTATGCCCATATGACCTGCAAATGGAATATCATGGGCTATGGCTAGAAGTGCCAGATGATAGGTTCTAGGCACTACCAACTGCTGTACTCGCTCACCTTCTAGCCCTCCCTCAGGGGTCCACTGTCTGTACAGTAACCCTTAGCCCTAGAATACAGATTCCCCCTTTCCTTGAGAATCAGGTGCCTCCCTAGCTACCTGCCTCAGGCCTTACATTGTAGGGTCTGAGAGCTGAGTCTGTCTCAACTCTCTCCTTGTAACCCTTCCCAGCTCCCCTTCCACAGGAAGTCTGGCATCCCCTGACAGTGGTACCTCACTGTCAGCCTGGGTACTACTAATCACCTGTATCTTTGCAGTCACTCTGTCCAAGGGACCATCAGTACCCCCAAACAGCTGTGGCTCACCTTCAGCCTCACTGCTACAGGGTAGCTCCCTCCCTGAAGTAACCACCTCACCAGTCCTGGCTGCATGTATGCAGTCTGTCTTGGTCTCCCTCAGGCTACCAGACCCACATGCTTGTCTTCTAGCCTGACTGCGTGTAACTGCACAAACACATGGTAATGCCTCATCCAAATCCTTCCCTATCAGGACATCTGCATGATGGCAGTTTGGTACCCTTGTTGTCTCAAGACAACCTACTATTGGCATTTTGTCTTTCCCACTTACTGGCTCCCTCACCTTTTATTCCCCATTTTGCCATCATGGACACCTGTATGCTGTATGGCCTCACTGGTGGCATTCAAAACATTTAACCCTAGCTCCTGGAAGTATAGCTGGACTAGTGGCTTCCCCTACTACTGGCAGATTCTGTTGGGGCAGTCTGTGTTGCCCACCATGGGTTCCTTTAGACCCATGAGTAGTACTAGGGGTCCCTTTCTTGTGCAGGGCTGCCCTGCTTGCTAGGTTTAGGTCTCCCTTCTTTCCCAACTCATCTGAAGTAGCACATTGTCTATCAGCTAACCAGATCCTCCTGTCCTCAGGTAAAGTGCTAAGGGCTTGTTCCCTCACCAAAAGGTCTGCCAGCCCTTCAGAAGTGGTGACCTGACATCCACTCACCCACCTATGGAAATAAGTGCTCAGTTCAGCAACATATTCACACACACTTTCATCTGCCTTGTGCCTGTGCTCACAAAACTTGTTCCTATACTTTTCAGGTGTTAGCTTAAACAATTCTAACAAGTGTTTTTAACAGCAGTATAAGCAAAGCATGCAATGTCAGACATTTTTGAGAAAACAGTTACAACTTTACCATGGAGTAAGGGGGTCAGGAACCATACCCAGAGCCTTTGGTCAACACTATACTGTTTGCATACCATCTCAAACATATGAAAGAAACCATCAAAATGATTCTCCTCTTTAAATTACGGAAGAAATTTACTGACCTTTTGTGCTTCTGGGGTCCAATTACTCCCTACCCCATTTCCTCCATGACTCTGGCAAAGAGTCAGCATTTCCCTCTCATGCCTCCTTTGCTGCTCCTTTTCCTCAGCATCTATCTCCAAATGCCTGGCCTCCAAATCAAGTCTCTTTAGCTCCAGATGGATTTTTAAGTCCTCTGCAGAAAGGTTGATCTGTCCATTCTCCAAAGGTATTATATCTCCACTGCCAGTCTGATTGTCCTCCTGGTTGCTGTTTCCTGATGCAGCTGTAACCAAGGCTGCAATCAGGTCTGCCATAGTCAGGTTTCCATGTACCAGTCCCCTAGTCTGGCACATCTCCCCCAGCTGGCTCCTTGTCAGCTTTCTATACTCTCCTGCTGACATGATGCCTGCTCACCCTGTCTAACTAAGCTAACAAAAGAAATAAAACAATTGTGATCTGAACATTGAGTATTCACTATGTGGCTGTACAAAACACCTTCAGAGCTCACTGTACACAAACTACAGGAATTCACTCTACCCACACCACAACAAGCCAATTAGTATTTGCCAACCAATTAATATGTGGTGTGGATATCCCACCACTGCCAAATAATTAATATGTGGCACCCGTACCTTGGCCCAGAAATCAAGGAACCTCAATCCTCACTACTAACACAAGTGAGGGGCATCTCATATAGTTGGAAAGGATAACAAATACACGCAGTAAAGTGCAATTTCCCTTAAGAGCACACAGAGATCACAGTCAGTCTGGGGCTGGTCATTCCCTTGCTCTCCAGGTCCCCAATAAGACTCCCCACTGGCAAAGTTATAGGGTCCAGATTTCAGCCTAGTGGGCAAGCTAAAACCTCCAGCACCCTCTCGGTCCAACCAGTGCTTTGTGTCCCTGCCCAAGTAGCTGACACACACACCCACACACACTTTGAGAAGAGTTTATACGACCACACAGACACTCCTGGGAAAGGCTGGCACAGGTTCTCCAGCTGTGCCCCTTTTACCCAGACTAAGTGGTGCTGCGGTAGCATTGTCGCCTCACAGCAAGACATTGTCCCGTTTGATTCTCAGCTAGAGCGTCTTCTGTGTGGAGGCATGCGTGAATGAACGTGCCTTTGTTGAAGGTTGGGCATCAGGGTTGGTAACTCGGCATGTAAAAATCTACTACCAAACATTAGCGGACTGGAGTGCCGCTGTGGTGACCCCTAACTGGGATAAGCCGAAAGACACAACAACATATGGTAGAAATCACTGCCACCACCCAGCTAATAATTATCAGCTACCCAAAGCACTTAAAAGGGTGTCCAATTATTACTGTGCAATATTATTATCCAATTGGTAGTATAACTAAACCATCAAGACTTATTAGAGTGACTTGATACAGTATCACTATATACATGCAATGTACTCTTAGAGCTTAACTTATCTCTACACAAAACTGCCACAGTTGAAAGGTTTTAAAATATTTAATAATAAATAATAAAAAACACAAGACAATACCTTTTACTACACAGTGCTAGTAAAGAGTTCAGAGATCACAGAGAAATACTTAAAATAATTCAGTAGTACAGTTCTGACATCACAGAAAAACATTTACTCTAACCTTTCTAGTTTCTAGCTATTTCTAAGAGAAAACATAAGTCTAAGATAAACTTACATATAGAGCAAGACAGTGCTGATGAGTTGGATGGTCAAGACAAAAATTCTTAATGCTCTCTGATTCTCTCTGTTTAAATTGATATTACAGTCCTGATTCACATTACATCATTCATCACACTTTCCTGGGATTCCCAGGCTAACGGGCTACATTCTTTAGTAAGCTCACACCAGGTCAGGAAGAAAAGCCATTAAGGACATTTATGCATGCAATTTCTGGCCATTAACTCTGGCCTTAAAACAATAGCAAGAATTCCTTCATCTAAACTGGCCGGAGCCGTGTTTACATCAAAGGGTCACAGCATGCTTTACTTAGTCAGTAGTGTGTACTGTTGTTACATTTTTTTCAGTTCCACATGTAACACTATTTTTACCATTTAACACAACAAGCCTGTGGTTTACATTAATATTTACAGATGACAGAATTATCTCCAAAATTCTATCTGGCTAGGCTTGCAGCCTTCATCTATCTTCACCCAATCTTCACAGTAATAATCATTCTTTGCATTTGTAACTATACTGTATGATTATACAAGGTGCCATTGAAGTACATACGTATTGAAACATAATGAATTGATGGGAGTACAATGAAAACATGGAAAATAAACTGTCTCTATTTCTAATTACTTAACCAAAACCATTGCTTCTCCACCCATGGGTATTAATGAGATAGGATCATAACTCTCAAATGCTCCAAATTTCTCTGAAAATGCTAAATTTCTTCTTATCATAAGAAGAAAATCTGAATGCCCCTTTAAATGATGATTTTTTTTTTTTACAATTTGAAACTCACAGTGACCTGACACATAATCATCCTGCTGCCCCCCCCACCCCCCCCAATGTCAGGACAGCTGTGACTGCCAGCAGCAAGCGGTGTACGTGCTGAGGATGTTTTGTTTCAAAATAAAAGCAAAAAAAGTCCTTGTCAGAATAACTGCTTTGTTCTTTGCAGTAAGGAGTGAAAGTGTTTTTTTTTCTCCTTAACTGTTGAGTTAACTGACAATGACCCTTAGAGATTGTAGTTGAGTAAACTTGTTAGTGTGAACTAGGCAATCATTCTATTAGCTAGTTCTAAAAGGAACATAAGCAAGCAAGACAAATGGAGATATTATTCATATTACAATATTTGCAAATGGTCATACAATTTGTTTCATTTTTAATAATTACTAAATGCACAGTCTGGATGTGTATGTTAGCTAGAGTCAGTGAATTGTAGTGCATAGCATTTTCTGTCCTGCACATGGAAACTGCATTTGTTATCACATAAGCTTTCCTGGGATCCCTGATAGCATGTTACAAGACAAGCATGGTTGGTTTATGGATTTAATTAGATGCATGAAAATGGACAATAATCAATTGATTATGTATGTATGCATACATTTATTTTGAGGGGTGGGTGTATGAGTGTATCTGAAGTGTTACAGAAATCTTTTTAAAATCCCAAATGAACTTAGAGTACACTTCTCTCTCAACCACCCCTAATTACCCAGAAGCTCTAGATAGACCCAAAACAACCTTTCAATTTCAACCCATCCCTACCAACTATGTCAAAAGGTTGATATCGAAACTTAAACCTAATACACTAGCAGCTGATGGGATACCTGCTGAATACCTTCAGTTGTCTGCCAATGAACTTGCCTTCCCTTTATCCATTCTTCTAAACAGATCTATCTCAGAAACCTCAATACCACCCATCTGGAAGACCTCCTATATTATCCCCCTCCATAAAGATGATACCTCCATCGACCTCACCAACTATCGCCCCATAGCCATCCTGCCTCCACTACCTAAAATACTAGAGAAATGTATACATCACCAACTTAATGCCATACCTGCTTAACAACCAACTTCTCTCTCCTACCCAGCATGGATTTTGGCCTTCTCATAGCACAACCACTGCCCTACTCTCTTTCACAAACCTCATCAACCAAAACAAACACACAGGCAATCTAACTTCTGCTATATTCTTGGACCTATCAAAGGCCTTTGCTATGGTCAACCATCTTAGACTAGCACAAGCCTTTACTGACCTTGGCTTTAGTAACCAAGCATTAGATTAGTTTCAGAACTATCTACAAGTAAGACAGCAAGCAGTTCAGTGGGACAACAACCTATCTATGTTGCTACCCATGTGCACAAGAGTCCCACAAGGTTCCATTTTAGGTCCCTTCCTATTCTCCATTTTCACCAATAACCTCCACAGCAGCTGTCAAGATGCAACAGTTATACAATATGCTGATGACTTAACACTTGTCTGTTCAGCCAATAATCCTCAGAAACTCCTCTCTATAACCCAAAAAGCCTTCCATACCACCGAAAACTGGCTTCTTAACAAAAACCCAATACTAAATCCCCCAAAAAACAAACTGTGGCTATTTACACCTAACAAATCTATCACAATACCCAGCCCATTTAATATTGTGTCCAGGGATGGGACTATCATCTCTGCTGACACTCACACTAAATTGCTAGGAGTGACCATTGATAATAACCTCAAATTTGATCAGCATATAAATCAAACCATTAAAAATATCCACAAAAATGGGCAGTCTATATAAAAATAAACCATTTGTAACATAACCTGCTAGGATAACAATTGCTCAAACTCATCTCCTTTCTACACTATTTTATGCCTCACCCATTCTCACCAACTTACCCAAAACCAAAATTGCCAAATTTTGCTACTTGTGCCCCCTATCAAGCTCCCTACCGAGCCCTCCACTCTCATTCCCTAAAACAACTTGGCTGGATTGAAAACTCTAATTTCCTAAACTATCATCAACTTTCCTTTGCCCACAATGTTTCCTTTGCCCACAATCTCCTACTACTCCCAGACAAAACCCCAGCTCTGGCCAATCTACTAGAACTACAAGCTAAAACTAGACAGATTCACTCTAGCGACAAAAAATAATCAATATCACCAAGACTAACAACACATCAGGGGACTCCTTCTTCCCTAACTACATAGGCAAAACTTGGTACCCCCTACCGTCAGCTTCATCACCAAAGGAATGCAACTTCTCTAGCTTCCTACCAGTTCCACCTCTAATTCTACCCCCTTAGTCAATACCCATATGTCACTTCCAGGACACTCTGTTTCTATCCGCTAAACTTTACTTTCTCTTTACACCTCTACTCTTACTTTATACTTAAGCTACTTTCACCTCCTGCTTTTCTTACTTAATCTGCTATCCAATTTCCCATCTCTGTCTCTTCTGCTGCTACTATACTCCCTACTAGGTCTAATCTTTGTTCTCTTGTGGCTAACTTGCTCAGAAATCAACTGTATAAAGCAAATAATGCACCCCCCTGCTAACAATATTCACCATTATGTAATGCCTCAACCTATAACTGTAAAAAATATTTTCAGTCTATGTACATATGTTAAATTTTAAACTTCAGTGCTATGTTACTAGTCAATGTTAAGTTTAGTACTATCTATGTAAATTTGAATGTTTCTGTATACACATTTATATTTTGCTTAAAATTTAACTGTGGAGCTTTTCTCCCTGGGCCTCCTCTGAAAATGGACATGCATCCAGTCTAACTTTCCTGGTCAACAAATGCAAAATAAAATAAAATAAATAAATTAAATTATTAATGAAGCTTAATTCTGACTTGCATTGATTATTTGTCTCATCTCGGTTTAGTTCATTTCAAGGCAGCTTAGTTCAGGCTAGATAATATTTATAATCTGTTGGATTAAGTGTTTATAGCAATGTTAATGTGTACAAATATGATGTGCCTGTTTATAACAGCTAATTTATACAATATGCAATAAGTAAGAGCTCACAAAGCAGGTCTCATCTGTCCTGATATTCTATTTTTAATCTGGTCAAAACAGATGTCTTTCATTCAGTATTAAATGCTGGTCTGTTGTTTTTAATTTATGTATGTATGTATTTATATATTTATATAAGATAATTTTTGCCTGTCTGACAGCTGAGATTGCCCTATTCTCAATGGTACCCTCAGCTGTCTTGTGCCTTCTGTTGGGTTATTCTTAGAAAATGAGTATGGTATTTTTTGAGGAAGCTGCTTTGTGAGTAGTGAGTCCTGTTAAGTTTAAACGTATTATGCTGCAGCTGTGGAAGATGTGTATTTGGCTCCTACTTTTTGTTGTGTTTGTTGAGTTGAATGCAAGTTTATCCATGACTTGTCAAGCAAGGCTAGATGTTTGATGCATGCTGACATAACAGGCCACATTGCACATGTCCTTCAGCATTTATGGGCATACCAAGTGGAAATTTAATGAATATCAAAAACTTGGTCCTGCAGATGATGCCACCAATCCCAGGCTAAGGCATGTGACCAGAGAGGAATGAATGATCTCAATGACTCTCACCTACGGGAAGGAAATGAGCTAACAGCATATCCAGAGAGTTGGATAAACAGAGGACTGGAACAGATGTGTAAGAAAGACCTGTTTTTTTTTTCTTATAACTGGTCACAAATTATCAATCATTAATTCAATTGCATTGAATCTTGTCAAAAAATATTTTATTTATATATTTTTGGACATTTGTTGATTGGCAATGTCTGACTGAGCAAGAGCCCTTTTTCAGTGGATGCCTGGGGAGAATAGCTAGCTCCACATTACCAAAAAGTAAAAATACATTGTGTTTAGTACAGTACACAGCATACATTTATATAAGTTTGTTTGTTTACTGGAAAAGTCTGACTGGACTATGCAAAATCCCTTATCATTGGAGGCCCAGGGTATAAGACATCAGCATTACACATTGAATAAACAAAAAATAATACACAAGCTTTGGCAAAAAAGAAAAACACTGATTAAACAAATTACACAATAACACTGTCATTAACACTGTTATTAAAAAAGTATAAGTCAAGAAATATAAGATGAGATTAAAACATGCAGGGAAGTAATTATAAAGAATTAAGCAATGGATAAAAAATGCAAATGAGAAGATAAGTAAGGTTAAGATGAAAGGGAGATATAATGGATTTATTTTAAGCTCAGTTTATAGCTGCATTGTCCAAGGCCAAGAATACTGCTTCCATGGGACCCAACAATATCCCTGGCTGTGCTCTGCATGAACTACAAAGTGAACTGGCACCACACCTGGGTGCCCTGTTCAATCAGAGCCTCACATCAGGCTTTCTCCCTTCTGAATGGCACACTGCTACAGTCATCCCTTTCCATAATGGGGGAGCTACTACAAACCCTGGGAACTATTGCCCTATCAGCCTGACGAGTCTGATATGCAAGGCTATGGAGCGCATCATCATGGATCTAATTAATAAGGATATAGGGAATCTCCAAACTCTCGACCCAATGCAGTTTGGTTTTGTGAAGGGCAGATTATGCCAGCTCAACCTGGTGGACTTCTTTGAGTCAGTCACCAGAGCTGTGGATGAGGGCAGGGTGGTTCATACAGCCTACTTCCATCTAGCCAAGGCCTTTGATACCATTCCCCACTCAGGAATTATAGATAGTCTCACCAAACTAGGCATCAACCCCTATATCACTAGATGGGTTACAAATTGGCTCACAAATAGATCCCACAGTGTGTGAGACTCCAAGACAGAATGCCGACCAGTCACGAGTGGAGTCCCACAAGGTTTAGTCCTGGGTCCTCTCCTGTTTGGCATCTACTTCTTAGAAGTCCAGGCCAACATGGGGGGACTCTGGCTGACCAAGTTCGCAGATGATTGAAAGCTGGGAGCCATTATTAACTCCCCAAGTGATGCAGATATTCTACAGAAAGGCCTCACTGAGACAAATGACTGGTGTCAAAGCCACAACCTTAAGCTCAATGCCAAAAAACGCGTTGTCATCCCCTTTGGGAAAAACTCAGTTCCCACAAATTACCACACAGAAGGTAGTCCACTGAACACTGAAGGTGTTATAAGAGATCAGGGGACACAGGTTGACAGTAACATCTCCTTCAACCACCACAGAAAGCCCTTTTATGTGGCTCGTCTCATTACTAAGGGTTTTGCATCCAGGAAGAAAGAGGTCATCATCTCTCTCTCTCTCTCTCTCTCTCTCTCTCTCTCCCTCTCTCTACTCTTCCCTCATTAGACCAATCATTGAATATAATGCCCCATATGGCATGTACCTCACTAGATACCTGCAAAAAAAGTACTTCACAAAGAGGATCCTTGGCCCACATGTCCTACATGGACAGACTCAAAAAAACTCCCGCTTTTTTCTGTCTCATATCATCTACTAAGAGGCAATCCATGCTTGCCTTACAAAACCATGTCTCACCCACCTCTGTTAGAAATGCTACATCTAAAGAAATCCCGATCCCTTCAAGCCACATGCTCCAGAGACCTCAACCTCATTACCACAATCAACAGAACATGCTGAAGAGACAGGTTCATAACCCAGAGACTGCCCATGTTATGGAATAGACTTCCCATACATGTCAAGCAGAGCACCTCACTGGCCCTCTTCAAGAGAAATCTTGATGAGTGGATGGAAAATAGAAAGTTGATGCCAAGCTTAGTGAGTTTTTCTATGATTCCTGAGTGGGGAATGGTATCAATGGCTTTGGCCAGATCAAGGAAGGCTGTATGAACCACCTTGCCTTCATCCATAGCTCTCGTGACTGACTCAAAGAAGTCGACCAAGTTGAGCAGGCATGATCTACACTTCACAAAACCAAATTGTGTGGGATCCAGAGTTTGGAGATTCCCTATATCCTGGTTTATTAGGTCCATGATGATGCGTTCCATAGCTTTGCATATCAGACTCGTCAGGTTAATGGGGAGATAATTGACAGAGTCTGTAGTCGCTCCTCCTTTGTGGATTGGGATGACTATAGCAGTGCACCATTCGGTAGGGATAAAGCCTGAGGTGAGGCTGTGATTGAACAGGGCACACAGTTGAGGTGCCAGTTCACTCTGTAGTTCATGTAGAACACAGCCAGGTATCATAGAGGCTGTATTCGTGGCCTTGGACAGTGCTGTTTTAACCTGTGCAGCAGTAATACTGGGTGCCTGGCAATCTAATGGTAATGTGATTGGTCCTTGGGTGGGGAGAGGTAAAGTTGGCACTGAATCTGTTGACCAGTATACTGGCAATATCTGTTGGCTCGGTATAGGAGGTACCATTGTGCAGTAGCTCAGAGCAAATCTGGGTATTGCTGTGGAGATTCCTTACATAACTATACAAGGCCTTGTGGTTGTCTTTACTATCTGCTGCAATTCTGTTTTCATAACTAGCTTTAGAGGCTTTGATGAGGTATCACAAACTTTTGTTGAGGCTGATAAGGGAGTTTTTCCAGTCTTGAGACTTCACCTTATTCCGCATCAGTTTCCTCCTTCTGTTGTAGAGTTTATTTATGGCAGGGGACCACCAGATTGTCTTCCTTTTTTGGAGGAGAGCATCTTGGTTCTATTGGGTATGGCGAGATCCATGCTTTTGAGTACGTATTCGTACAGTGCATTGGTGTATGATTCTGCGGTCACACAACTATTCTCCATTTGCATGGATGCCGTGAAGTTAGCCACCTCTGTTTTTTGTAGCCCAAAGTTAGCTTTGGAGAAGCTTTTCATGGTGGTTACCTTTGCAGGGGGGTTGGGAGGGATGTGGATTTCCAAGGTGATTAGTTTGTGGTCGGATCTAACCAGGGAGGAGCTGACTATTCATGTAGAGCAACGGTCGCCCATGTTAGTAATGACCAAGTCAAGGATGTTACTACCTATAATGGGGGTAATAATGAGCTGGTCCAGAGCATTGGAATTAATGAACTCCAGCAAACATTGGACAAGTGTACTGGTACATGAGTAGTTTGCCCATTGGTGCATGAGTAGTTTATCTACATCTTGTTTAATTCTCTAATGAAGGAATAAGAATTTATTTATTTATTTATATTTATTTATTTATTTATTTATTTAACATTTGTTGACCGGGAAAGTCCGACTAGGTTCCACAGATCCTGTTTTCAGCAGAGGCCCGGGGAGAAATGCTCCAGAGGCATGTCTTTAGAATTGGAACTAATTACTGATTTGATCTGGAGTCACTTTAGATCCCTTGCTCCTGTAAGTAAAAGTGACATGTATTACTGAAAAAAAAAACTTACATGATGTATTTGTGCATGCATGTGGAATGATGATGTGCAGATTAGTTCTACATTTTCTCACATTGAAGAATTACTTTGGAATAAGTATGGATATACTGTAAATTAATCACTTTGCTTTCCATTTAAAAGATTTTATTTTTTGGAAAATGAAGGAACTTTGGAAAAGTAAGTATATAGGAATATCTGAGGGAAGCCAAACACAAACATGCTCTTAGCTCAGTGGCTGCATATTAAAATGACATACACAGCCATGAGATTTCCTTGTTAAAATAAAGCTATGAGAAAAGGGTGCATGCAGGTGAACGGAAATTGTTTTTAAAGTCTAATATATTTGATATATAGAATTGAATATTGGAATAAAATAAGACTTGCCTCTAATCCTTATAAAGTAGTAACAAAGGATACTGTTGAGTATTACAACATGATGCACTCTTGATTTTTCTATTTAAATTGCATTTTTTAGTTGGAATTTGTCACTTTGAATGCTGCTGAGTTTTGGGTATCCAGTACATTGACACTGTAGAATTTAGGGTACTGTTAATAATAATTCTATAGGTTATTTAAATGTAGATTTAGACGGTCTCTCCAGGAAGGAATATCTAACTCTCAGTTCAAGAACGTTTGTTAAATTTGTATGCCACAGAGCCTTTCTGAGTTAGATCCTTGCTACCCTCTCTCTCTCCTGAATCCCACTCACCTTTTGTATTCAGTGCACATTTCCATTAAAAATGATTCCATTGTTTTTCTTTTACAGAAATCCTGCTAGAAAGTCTCTGATTGTGATCCACCTCTCACTGCTGTGGAATGAATCACATGTAACCATTTCTCATGTTAGATATCAACTAGCTCTAGACTCCTCAGTAGAGATCTGTGCCTTTCTTTCCATGTCGTTAGGAGCCAAGTGTTGTTGGAAGACTTGTATCTCCACAAATCAAACAATCTCAACAATTCTAAAACTAGGAATCTAAATGTTCATTTTACCGCATTCATGTTACTATTTACATCAGTTTTGTGTATTGTGTTTGCTTTTTATATGAAGATAAAGCTATCCATTCAAAACAAGTTTATAGTATGCAGTGCTTTTCAAGTGGCTTCTGTGTTGTGCTAAGTATTATCAGTGGACCCTCATTTTATTGCATTTTTACTAGCTCTCTTCTGAATCTGAAGCTACAGTTATAAATTTATTTGGGTTTCACAGTATCCATTGATATTTTTCTGAGCCCTTAAGTGGATTATCAGCATTGCTCATCTAATTCAGTGTTTTATTCACTTTTCATACATTATCCATTGATATTTTTCTGTGCTCTTATCAGCACTGCTCACCTAATTCTGTGTAGTCACTTTTCAAACTTGAAACAAAAAGCAAGCTTTTCCCGGGTGTATGAGTTGTAAGTAGAGCTTGTGATAATTAACCCAGCCCCCCTCCCCGTATTTTACATTAAAAGTCAGCTGTCTTAGTCTTCTGCCGAAATCATGGAAGCTTGGAAACAAAGCATTTGAACTACATTTTGCATTTAGGGAAGTTCATTTAAACTACATTTAAAATACTGCACTTATTTAAGTCATTTTTGTGTGTTGTTTTTCTATTTATCTGAAGCCAACACTATTAAATGATTGCATTTTTAAAGTCTGCAGTGCTTTTAACTGGTGTCTGTGTCCTAAGTGGGCCCTCATTTTATTGCATTTTCACTAGCTCTCTACTGAGTTTCTTCTCCACTCACCCACTTTTTTCCTGTTGAGCCTTTAAAATTAGAGGCTTTTGAGCTACCTGCTCCAACTGTATATCTAGCATTTTGAGCTCCCTTGGTCTCGTTTTCTGTATACCTTGCCTTAGAAGCTCCTCCCATTCTTATTTCTTCTGTTCGTCTTATTGGTTTCTGACTGAAAAAAATTGGGAAGCCCCACCCTTTCACTATTAGTGTACTTGAAATTGCCTTAAAGTGTGTGAATTCCTCATTGCTGGCTTGTCTGCCTTTTAATAGCCTTGTAATTACATATAGCTAGTTATTAGATTTGATTTAGTACATTTTCACTTGTGACTAACTAAAGCGTGTTTTTACATTAAGAAGACTGGGACTGCAATTCTAGTGGCAGTATTAAGGTCACCTACTCTGTATCAGTTGGGATACAGACAGGCAGACTTAATTGAGAATTATTTGTTGTAGCTAATTGTTTGATTTGTTTCTGACACTTTTTTTCATTTTTGCTAACAAAACTGTGATTTTATATTAAGAAGACTGAGACTGCAATTCTAGTGGGAGTAGAAAAGTAACCTGGTCTGTCCAAGATGTAAAACACACAAGGAGGCTTAAACAGGGTGACCAACAGTCCCAGTTTTTCCAGGACAGTCCCAGTTTGGAAGTTTCTGTCCCAGAATCCCAAACATTGTCTTTGGGACACAGAAATTTCCCAGTTTAGACAACTCAGTCTGAATGGTGACCTAGTTTGCAAGGTGGCCAGTCCCCCTACTTTCCCATCCTGAGCAGCTCTGGGAACTTTGCAATTTTTCGAAGATGCCATTGGGTACTGGGTAAGGTCGGATGCCTTCACCCTGACACGAGCCTTCCAGGCCCTGCTGCCATCTGTCAGTCACTCTCTCTCAAGGACTTCTGTCATGGGAGGCTCTGCCTGACCCCACTCACCCAGGAAAGAGCTCTCCAGGTCCCGCACCCATCATCCCAGAACCTCCTTTACAGACTTCTGTCAGGCCAGACCCTTACAGGCCTCCACTTTGACCTGGCCAAGAGACCTTCTCCGGCCATGGCCCCCCATGTCAGGGGGACTCCGCCTCCTCCATGTCTCCTGCAGTCTGCCAAATTGTGCTGGATCGGTTATGCCCTTGAACCGTCTCAGGGAAGCTTCCCTCCAATCCCATCTGCCCTTCTGGAACTCTCCTCGGCTGCTGAGAGGTAGATCCACTCTCATGAATGCTTCAGAATTCCCCTGCTTTCTCATCCATAGCTGCTCTAGGGACTTTGAGATTTTCCAAGGATGCATTCAGTTATCAGGTGAAGCTGGATGCCTTCATCCCGGCAGGAGCTCTCCAGGCCCTTTTGCCATCTACCCCGGTGCTTCCTGACGGACTTCATAGGTTCATAGGTTCATAGGTTGGTACTAGGCTATCAGCCCTAGGGCCTATACCAGCCTAGCCATAACAATTCCCTGGCTATTTCTTCCCACATTATTTACTTTCTGACCCCCCTGTAGCAGGGCTACTGTGATCCGTGATGGGGGTGAATTTTCTTTTCTCCATCCAAAAGGTTCCTCTTTCCTCTTAAGAGGGGCAAAGAGGCACTTACTTGACATGTATATCTAATCCATTCCAGAGTCTGGGGAGTCTCTGGTCAGGACTCTCCTCCCTCATTTGTTGTTTGTTTATTGTGTGTTTAGATTTTGATCCCCTGAGCGTGTGAGGCTGAGGATTTGGGATTTGTCATGTAGCATGTCCTCTGACATTTGGGTTTGACATGGCCTTGTATGTTAAGACGAGAGAGCCAGTAGAGTAGAATATGAGTCAGAGTATAGCTGGAGTTTTTTAGAAGACTCAGCCAGCGGGGGGCATCTTAGGCCTGTGATTCTCTTATTTCTGAGGCCTTTCCATCATGGGGAGGTCTGCCTGATCCTGCTCACACAGGAATGAGCTATCCAGGCCCCACCACTGTCTGCCAGTCACTCCCTTAAGGACATTCATCACAGGGGATTGTGCCTGACCCCACTCACATAGGCAGGAGCTCCACAGGCCTTGCTGCTGTCCACCCTAGTGCTCCCTTAAGGAATTCTGTTGTGGGGAGCTCTGCCTGAACCCCCTCACCAAGGCAGAAGCTCGCCCAGCCCTGCTGCTATCTGCCTCTACCCCCTTCCAAATGTCCATCCCAGAGGGGGCATGGGCCGTACCCCATCACCCAGGTGGGAGCTGTCCTGTCCCAGTCACTTTCCACCTTTCTCTCCCTTCCAGACTTCCATCAGGATGGGCACCCTCAGGCTTCCACTTCTACCTAGGAGAGAGCTCTTTTCCAGGGTTACATATTTTCTGACTCCTGCCAAATCATGCAGTGTCATGTGTGCTCTTGGAGCCTTTCAAGGGTTCTTCCCAGCCTCATGAAACTCTGCTGGGCCACAAAGCTGTAGAAATTCCCTCTTCCAGACTTCTGTGCTTCTGTGATACAGGTTCTCCGCATTGCCTTGCATCTAGGGCTTTCAAACTCATAGGGGAGATGGACCTGGGTACCACCATCTCTGCACGTTTTGTGGCACACATCATTCTTTCTCCCAAATGGTGCCAGGTACTGATGAATGTCCATCGCTTTGAGCCTCCCCTGGCATGTGGCCTCTTGCCTCCTGGGTGGTGCTGTTCACAGAGTGGAATCCCCACAGTGCTCGGTGAAGGACAGGAGGCCAAGCTGCCGGCCACAGTGCAAGATGACATGGCGGCCCTATCTCCACTCCCATGGGGAAAGAGAGAATGGGATTGCGGACCTGCTATCCTGGAGTGGCCCTCAAGTGTCCCAGTTTAGGTCCTGTAACAAAATGGTCACCTTGGTAAAGTAATAATTACTTCTTGTAACTAGTAATTTATTTCTGATACCTTTTCACTTTCAGCTAACTAAAGTATGTTTTTACAGTAAGAAGACCGGGCTTGCAATTCTAAAAGGGGCTTAAGTGACAATTTCTTGTTGTAGCTAGTTGGAATCTTTTCACTTGTATCCCACCAAATAGTCATCATCCTGGAAAATCTAACCAAACCCAAAACAGTTAGGATCTGTTCTAATGCAAACGTCATCCTATTTGTCAAAATTCGTGGCTCCCTCAAACCCCAAGAACACAGTTACCTATGCAGAATTATTTACCCTGTACAGATAAGTAAATGACTGAACTGAGATTGCCATACCTATCAGAAGTAAGTCTAGATCTAACACCAAAAACAAACCCACTGGTGCAATCCTTACCTTAACAGGGTATATAACAAAAGAAAAAAGTTATGGCCAAAATCAGAAAGAGCAATTCTCTTAGAGACAAGAGCTCTCTGAGTCAAATAAATAAGAAACTAAGAGGTCTAATAAAGTTCAACAAGGCCATAAGAATGTTTGGATAGCCTTCCAAGCTTTGGACAGTTACAAGGCCTCCTTTAGCTATGTCAGGAACCTTAAAAGTAAAACTCAGCAGTATGCAGAACTGGTCATAAATGGTACAACGTTTAATGACTAGGGTGACATAGCAAATCTCCTAATTGGTAAATTTAGCTCTAACATTGCCCCCACTCCATCTCATTACCCCCTGTAAAATCTCTTCTAGCATATCCCCCCAACTATCAGCAGGGAGCAAGTCCTGGTGGTGCTCACTAAGGCCAAAAACACTGCTTCAGTGGGTCCTAGCAATATCCTTGGTTCCCTCCTTAATGGCCTAAAACATGACCTAGCAGGACCAACTGAGGCACTCTTCAATTGCATCCTTAAAACAGGCTACACATCAGGTGAATGGAAGGCTGTAACAGTCATTCCTGTTCATTAGGGTTGACTATCAACTGATCCCGGGAGCTACAGACCCATCAGACTGACAAGTCTAATATGCAAAGCTGTGGAATGAATAATAATAGAAATGATCCACAAGGACATTGGCAACCTACAAACACTGGACTCATCCCTGTTTCATTATGTTAAGGCAAGGTATTGCCTACTCAGCCTGATGAACTTCTTTGAGACGGTCACCAAAGCTGTAGATTAGAGCAAAATGGTGCATAGCATCTACCTTATACCTCACTCGGGTATTGTTGACAAACTCTGAAAGCTAAGCATAAATCCCTACATAACTCATTGGATTGATGTGTGGCTCACAGACAGGACCCAAGAAGTCAGGATCAGTGAGACCACCTCCACCAGGAGACCAGTGACCAAGGTAGTACCCCAGGGCTCCATGTTGGGCCCGCTCCCGTTCGGCATCTACTTTTCAGAAGTCAAGGATTATGTCAAAGGCCACTGGCTCATACAAGTTCACAGATGACTGTAAATTGGGAGCTATCACAGATTCCCCCATGACACTAACATCCTACAAGAGAGTCTAACACAAACAAATGACTGATGCCAAGGCCATAGATTAAATCTCAATGCAAAAAAATGCATCATTGTGCCTGTTGGGAAATCATCCCCCCACAATAATTACTTTATCAATAAAACACCCCTAAGAGTTGACCTAACATCTTGGAATCTGTAAACATATATAGACAGTAATTTTACCTTCAATCAACATGTAGTCAAGACACTAAGAAAATCATACTATGTTGCCCCATTCATAAGAAAGTGTATGGCATCCAGGACTAAGGAAGTTATAGTACCACTCTACTCAGTCCTTATCAGACACCATCTTTGAGTATAATGCTCCCTTTGGCATGTACTTAACCAGGTACTTGCAACAGTTGAAACACCCTCAAAGGTTCCACACAAGGAGAACCCTGGGTATGAATACCCTGTCCTACACAGATTACCTAATGCCCTATCGCTGTGCTTAGTCTCCTACAGGTTACTCATAGGCAATCTATGCTGGCATATAAGGCTCTGATTGATCTCTTGCACATTTGCAAAACAAATAGCACCAGAAACACTAGATCCAAGGACCTGAACTTTGACTGCAACATAAATAGAACATGCTAGATAGAGCTGCATCTCAAATGATCCACTTGTTATGGAATAAGCTGCCCATCTACATAAAGAAGAGTTTATTCCTGACCGTATTCAAATGAAACCTTGACCATTGGATGGGACATTGCAAATTAACCCCCAGTCTGGCCCCCATGTCTCCAATGGACAGAGGTCGACAGTAAGTAAATTAAACCCCAAATAGCATATCTCCTCACATAACACTTACCTACCTCATATTAACATACTGCACAATATAGGCATGCAAGGAACTCGAGGACAAAACTGGACTACCTTGCACAGCTATGCTTGTCAATACCCTAGTATAAACCTATGAATCTTTATGCCTTCCCAATACTAACAAACCTACAAAAGTCAAACCAAAAAGAATTAGAAAAATCCTACAACATAACAGGCAAATTTGCCATACAGCTACAAGAATCTATCACTGTTCTTCCAACTCCAGTAACTTGAACTCCACAACAGATGGAACTATAGTCAATTAAAAATGGCACAAATGCCCTGCATTATCCCCCCTCATTAACAAAGAAATGCCTAGAAGCCAATTCAGATAACTAACTTAACATCTAATATTCATTACCAAATCCATTAATCATTATTATACCCTGTAAGCACAGCTAAACGATTGAACTCCATTCTGCAAGAGATTAGAATGGAATAAAATATGACGTACAAAACATTTCATCAAAAAAAAAAAAAAACTACTTTATAACCGCTAGGTCCTCTTCTTGTAACATAGACTAAAACATAACTATAAACATTATATTATAGTTACACCCTTTATTTCTCATTACTTATCTAATACCTATACATCTTTATCCAATACCAAAAAGTTAACTTTCATCTCTACTCCTTAACTATTATTACTCTAACAATAAGGTCACTTTCTTTACTACAAAATCCCTAAAGAAACTGTTTTATTGCTACACAAGTATTCTAACTTGTCTGCTAACATTTTGCAGCATCCCAGCAAGGTGTATGCTTTATACCTACATGTATTGCTGTCTTATGATACCTATACAATGTGAGTTATTTCTTTTATAAAGTTGTGTATATTGTATATTATATGATGTTTTATACCTACATGAATAATGGAGCTACCATGTAAGGAGATGTTCTCCCCAGGACTCCACTTGAAAAGGGATAGTTATTTGCTAACTTGGGACGTTTGTGTAAACAAATGAAAATAAACACAATAAAGACAAATCACACCAGAAAGCAGTATATTCATATCATAACAGTGGAAATCTACATAGTGAGCATCATTTGACCACTATGTCACAGTATTTTTGTGTAAACAGGATAGACAAAGTGAGTGCTTGTTACAAATTTAAGAAGGACTGGAGGGACATATACTAACTGAAAATGTAATATCTTGGAGTATTTCCACTTCTCTACAGTGCAGACATCCTTCAAGTTAATATCCATAAGTAACAGGGGTGTAGGGCAGAAGATGTAATAGCAAATTTATTTTTGTTTTTATAACATTGCATCATTTCTTTAAGTGTTAGTACTTGCACTATCAGATATACTTTCAACAATGAGCCAGCTGACTGATCAATCAGAGCATGAATAAATAGGTTAATAGGTAAATACTAGGCAATCAGTCTGCAGACTATCAAACCTCTAACCAAAAACAAGTCCACAAAGTGTAAGATGAAAACATAATTTGGAGTAGCCAACAAACAGTAAGGAAACTGCAATAGAAAGAATCTTTGCAGCCACAAGAGCATGCACAGTCTATGCAGACACTGACCAGACCAAAGAGATTCTACCTTTGAACTACAATGCTGCTTGGTTAATGTTTTCATCATATATATATATATATATATATATATATATATATATATATATATATATATATGTGTGTGTGTGTGTGTGTGTGTGTGTGTGTGTGTGTTTGCATGTGTGTTTGAAGAAAAAGCAGTGAAAATTGAAATGCTTTGCTTATGTATTAGCTCTGCCCTCCTGCAGCCACCTGTTGCTTACGTATGCTACTGCGAGGAGTTGCTTTTTATCAGAGTAAGGAAACTTCCTCAAAATAGTGCGTTCTTACAAATAGTATATAAAATGAACATGCACTTCAATATTCCCACTTGTAAGTGTTGAATACTTTGTGCATCACAGCTGTGCTTTGCTCTCTAGCCAGAATGTTGTTAATCCTTGGTTGATAGCACTTTGATTCAATAGTTCATCAATGCAATTTCTGTACGACTATTTATTTATTTTATTTATCTTACATTTGGTTACTGGGAAAGTCCGAGTGGACACAAGTCCTTTTTCAGAGCAGAAAGAGGGAGAAAAGCTATACATATAACACCGATTAATAAAGTACAGTTTCACAGGTACAAGAGAATAACATTATACATTTTACATGAAATAAAACTAGCATAATAACACTTTAAACTGTACATCAACTAAAAGTAGGGTGAAAAATGGTGCACTATACAGGTTCAAAGATGAAACACATTATACTGTACAATCAAAATAACATTCAGTATGATACAGCATTATAGTAATATAAAGTATACACCAAGTGTCTATACATAAAAGTCGCAACTGTTGGGAGGAAGAGAGAGTATGAGGTATGAGACTTGCAAGATAAAGAGAAGTCTTCTACTTCTTTAGGCTTTTCCCAGTTAGGGGTCGCCACAGCGGATCAACTGTCTGCTCATGATTGGCAGTGGAGTTTTACGGTGTCAAGCTGCCAGCCCTGCACCCAAACTTCCACGGAAGGCACACACACTCACACCTAGGGCCAATTTGGAGTGCCCGAAAATAAGGAAGGAGTGCTTACCCTGGGTCGGCAAGAAGGAGATGGAGTTTTGCATTTACAAATTTATTTTACTTGTTGCCCAGGTTAGTCCTACTAGGTCTATGTTTCTTTTACATGGGGGAGATATGAGGTTATATTTTGGCTAGTCAAGGTATAGGACATGTTCTGTTACTCTTATAATAAATGCTGTGGAATCACTTATACTCATCTGATCTACCGACTCAGGCAGATGGGACCTTGACTTTTATACATATCGATCTATCTATCTAGTTATATATATATATATATATATATATATATATATATATATATATGTATACATAAACACATCTATACATATTGCTTATGTGGACTTTAATGTTTCTGAAATATGCAATGGTTCAAATACAGAAACTGAATCTGAATTGTGCGATAATGGTGAAGTTAATTTCCCTAATAATAAAAGAACACAGATTGGTGTCCCTTTAGAAGAGGTGGACAAAAGCATAAAAACAAACATCGAAGGGGCATTCAGAACATTAACTGGGATGTGAATGCTGATTCTGTTAGTAGGTTGTGAGTCTTTCTTCATTGAACTTGATTGATTCTGAAATCAATGTACTTAATAAAGGCCTTGGTTTTATTCCTTCCTTTTATGTTTCTGAATTTGATCCAGTATCTGACGTAAAAAAATGTGTCGTTTATTAAACTTAAAATATTATTGCAGACACAATGAAAGTAGTACTAATATGTTTAAATTTAAAAAAACTTCCTTCCAGACTTCCTAACATCCTGCTGTTAAGGTGTTTGAACAACAGGTTATATGTGATTTGTATGCCAACAGAAATGCATTTTTAAGAACTTTGGTCACAACTTTACCAGGGGTGAAAGACTGACACTTAATGGTTTAGCTAAGAATTATAATACTGTTGTGGTTTCTGTCAATAAAGCAGGCACTATTGTTTTGTGGGATTCTTGTGATTATGAGATTGAAGCTTATAGACAACATGCTGATCATATTTCATATTGCAAGTTAAGTATAGATCCGATGGCTGATTTTAAAAAATACATCGACTATTTTTTGTTTCAGGCTAAAGATGAAGGTTTGATTTCTGATGCTTTATTGCAACAGCTTATAGTAGATGACCCAAGACCACAGTCCTTTTATATTCTTCCTAAGATAGACAAGGCTTTGACTAATCCACCTGGCTATCCTATTGTTTTTGGTCATGGTTCTTTAACAGAACTACATTCTGTGTATCTGGAAGATCAATTAAAACAAATCACTTTTCAATCTGGTAAGGTCAAGTATTAAGGACACCACAGAGATTTTTCAGTTTATGCATGATATTCAGATTTCTAATAGTTCTTATATGTGCACCCTGGATGTCCAGCATCTTTATACCAGCATCCCACATAGGTTCATAGGTAAGTACTAGGCTATTTGCCCTAGGGCCTATACAAGCCTAGTCAAAAATGTACCCTGGCTTTCGCCACCCAAGAAAGTTATTTTCCTGTGCCCCTGTCAAGCAGAACCACAGAAGTGATCCCCGGGGTGAAGTTCCTATTACCCATCCAATCATCAATCATAATGAGGAGCTCTGTTTGACATAGACAGGTAGTCTGTTCCAGAGTATGGGAAGACTCTGAGACAGGAATCTATCCCTCCAACATGTTCTGTTTATTGTGGTGACAAGGTTTAGGTCCCTAGAGCGTGTAGCTCGGAGGGATTGGGATTTCTTTAAGTAGAGCATGTCTAACAGCTCTGGGTTTGACATAGCTTTGTATGTTAGGCAGAGATCGCCTCTGAGCAGATGATATGCGACAGAGTAAAGCTGGAGTTTTTTGAGACGGTCTGCGTAAGGCATCTGTTTGAGGCCAGTAATCCTCTTTGTGAGGTATGTTTGCAGCCTTTCCAGTTGTTGTAGATGTCTTGTGAGGTACATACCAAAAGGGGTGTTGTACTCTATAATGGGTCTAATGAGTCATGAGTAGAGGGGAACAATGACCTCTTTTTTTCTGGATGAGAAACCTTTTGTGATGAGGTGTGCCATGTAGAAGGATTTCCTGACCACTTTGGCGATGTGATTATCAAAGGAGAGACTACTGTCCACCTGTGTCCCAAGGTCTCTTATCACACTTTCGGTGTTAAGTAGACTACCGGCTATGTGGTAGTTCATGGGTACAGAATTTTTACCAAAGGGGATGACAATGCACTTTTTGGCATTGAGCTTGAGACCATGTCTTTGACACCAGACATCTGTCTCAGTGAGGCCCTTTTGTAGGATGTCCACATTGTTAGGAGTTTCAATTATGGCTCCTAGTTTGCAGTCATCTGTGAATTTAGTTAGCCAAAGACCTTCTGTGTTAGCCTGTCCTTCAGAGAAGTAGATACCAAACAGGAGAGGACCCAGGACTGAACCCTGTGGTATTCCACTTGTCACTGGTCTGAAGTCTGATTTGGAGTCTTCTACTTTTACAGTGTGGGTTCTTTCAGTAAGCCAGTTGGCAACACATCTTGTGACATAGGGATTTATACCTAGTTTAGTGAGTTTATCTATAATTCCAGAGTGGGGGATGGAGTTGAATGCCTTGGCGAGATCTAGATAGGCTGTGTGAACCACCTTACCATCATCTATGGCTTTGGTGACTACTTCAAAGAAGTCTATCAGGTTTAGGAGACATGATCTGCCTTTTACAAACCCAAACTGTGTGGGGTCCAGGGTTTGGAGATCTCCAATATCTATGTGTATGAGTTCCATGATGATACGTTCCATGGCCTTGCAGACGAGGCTCGTCAGGCTAATGGGCGGTAGTTCCCAGGGTCTGTTGTGGCCCCCCCTTTGTGGAGTGGGATAACTGTCGTGGTGCACCATTTAATGGGCACAAAGCCTGAGGTGAGGCTATGATTGAACATGGTACTTAGGTGGGGTGCCAGTTCATTCTGTAGTTTCATGTAGAAGGCAGCCTTGGATGTTGTCAGGTTCCATAGATGCTGTGTTCTTGACTTTGGAAAGTGAAGTTTGTACCTGTGCAGCCGTGATTACAGGAACTTTTCATTCTTCCAGTGTAAAGATGGGCCCGTTAGGGGGTGAGAGGGGGTAAAGTTAGCACTGAACCTATCTGCCAGGATGTTGGCAATATCAGTTGGTTCTGTATAGTTAGTGTCATTGCGCTGTAACTCAGAGCAGATCTGAGTGTTGCCATTGAGATTTTTGACATAGCTATAGAATGCTTTGTGGTTGTCTTTAGAATCAGTGGCAATTTTGTTTTCATAACTAGCTTTGGAGGATTTTATGAGGGATCTCAGCTTCTTACTGAGGCTGACCAGGGAGTTCCTCCAATCGTGGGATTTTACTCTTTTTTTGCAACAGTTTCTTTCTTCTGTTGTAGAGTTTGTTTATGGCAGAAGGCCACCAGATTGTCTTCCTTTTTTTGGAGGATAGCATCTTGGTTCTGTTAGGGATAGCACGATCCATGCACTCGTGTAAGTGCTTATAAAGTGCATTTGTCTAGGATTCAGCAGTCGTACCTCTATGGTCCATCTGCATGGGTGTCATGAAGTTTTCCACTTCTGTCTTAAGAAGGGTGAAGTTGGCTTTGGAGAAATTTTTTACGGTTGTTTTCCTAATGGGGGGGTGGGAGCGGGATGTGGATGTCTAGGGTGATTAGCTTGTGGTCGGATCTGACCAACGAGGATCTGACCTCTGGTGTGGAACATTGGTCACTCATGTTGGTGATGACCCGGTCTAGGATATTGCTTCCTTTGGTGGGGGTGTGGATAAGTTGATCCAAAGTGTTGGAATTGATGATTTCCAGAAAACGTTGAGCAAAAGAGTTGGTACATGAGTAGTTTTCCCAGTTAATGGCAGGGTAGTTGAAATCACCCATTATTAGAGTGTTGGGTTGTACCTTAATATTTTCCAGTGTATCAAGAAAAGAGGAGTGGGAATCCTGGGGCACGGTTGGGGGTCTGTAGCAAGCTATAATCTGGATTGCGGTTTTGCCCAGAGTTAGTTGAACTTGGATAATCTTGGATGCATTATGCTGAGCAACTAGCTTGGAGGTGTGGATATCCTTAATGAATATGGACACGCCTCCACCTTTGTGTTTCGGTCCGGGTTTGGTGGCCAAAAGGTGTGGTTTGAATTATAGCCTGGTAATGCAGGTGTGCTCTCTGGAGCTTTGAACCAGGTCTCTGTCGCTGCACAGATGTCAATGTTCTCCATTTTAAGGAGTGCCTCGAGTGAGTGCATTTTGAGGTTTAGACTTCTAGCATTGAGTAGCATTACCCTCAGATTTTGTTTGCTTGTACCTGTTACAGTGGTGAATTTGTCATTTGAACCTTGCCTAAAAAAGGCACTATAGAGGTGGCAAGAGCCTTTGCCAGTATCTGGAATCCCAAGGGCGACAGGTGCAGTCCATCTCTGGCAAAGCAGCGTGGTCTGTCGATCATGTCATCCCAAGCAGACAGATACTGGATTCCCTTAGAATGACACCAGAAGCTTAGCCAATTGTTAAAGTCAATCATTTTGTCCTTGTACTGTGGTGTCATTCTGAGTGATGGCAGGATCCTACTCATGGCTAAGGTCATACCAGCCTGGGCTACAAGATCAGAGAGCTCCTCCATGTCTCTTTTCATGTAGTCCAGGGAGGTACGTCTCAGGTCATTCACACTAACATGGACAATGACAGAGTCATATTTGTACTTTTTGTGGAGTGACCTGAGTGCGTGCATTATGTGGCGGATGCTGGCACCTGACAGGCAGCTGACAGTAACTTTTTCCTTGTTTAGCCTGGTGAGTGGAACATCAGTGTGCCTGACTATAGAGTCACCTATGACTAGAGTGTTGGGTATGTTATGCCTTATGGGCAGTAGTTGAGTGGCACACTGAGTATGTGGGCTATGTGTCATTTGGGTTGTGTTGGGGGGGGGTGGAGGTTGCTTGCATTTCTGCTTTGGAGGTCTCTGTTTTTGGGCAAATTAGTACTGAGAGCCTCTGTGAATGTAGGTGTGTGTTTTCTGGTTCTGTGTGTGTGTTTTGGTGGTGTAGGTTTTGTGGGGCTATGTGATGAGTGTGGTGTGGTGAAAGTGTTTACCTTCTCCTTTACTGTCTAGGCCAGTCTTTGGTAAAGAGAGCTTTGCTTCCAGTTTGGCTATATAAGTGCATCTCTCACAGGTCGTAGTGTTGGGTAGTAGGAGGAGAGGGTTGTCTATGTACATGAGGCAATTGCTGCATTGTCCCAAGATGCCCAGATTCATCAGGTAGACAGGAGAAAACATGAGGGTGGGATCATGGCCACCAGATATTGGTTGTGTCTTGCAGGGTTATATACTGATGAAAACATTGATTTCTTGTTGAAACTTTTGGGTATGGTCCTTGAACATAATAACTTTTGGTTTAAGAATGAGTGCTACCTCCAGATTAACAGCACCATGATGGGGCTACTTTTGCCCCCATCTACGCTGATTGATTTATGGGCTAAGTAGAATCACGATTTATTTATACTAATCTATTTAAAAGATACTTAGTGAAGTGGTGTGGATATCTATATGATTGTTGGTGCATTTGGTCAGGAACAGCTGAGGTGTGGCAGCTATTTGTGGCATATTTGAACAATAATAGATTTGATATTACATTTTCTGGTAAAATTGAAGTATCTTATAATGATTTTCTTGATGTTAAAATTACCAAGTTGATTGATGGCACAGTGGCCACTAATTTATATAGAAATCCCATCACTAAGGATTCATTACTTGAGGCTCAAAGTTGTCATCCAACCCATAAAGTCAGGAATATACCTAAGGCACAACTTTGCAGGCTAAAGAAAATTTGTAGTAGCTTGGATGATTTTGAATGAGAAGCTGATGACATGAAAGCTAGCTTTGTTTCTAGAGGTTATGCTTATACCCTTGTTAAATGGGCTAGATATGATGCACAACATATGAACAGAGGTGAGATATTACAGTCCATCATGGATGTGAGACATGAGAGTGATAATTATATGTCTCTTAGAATGGTTATCACATATGGAAGTAATTCTTTTCAGATTTGTGATACAATCAACAAGCAATGGCAAGTACTTAAAATGATCCATTTTTTATCAATGCCTTAAAGTTAGATGTTCTTTTTGGTTTTCGCAGAGGTAAGAATATAGGGGAACATATCTCCTGGTTCAAAAAAGGCATCAGACTCCATACTGGCATGAAACATGGAATGCCAATTGGATGTACACATTGTGGACATTATGCACATTGAAAAAGTTATTTTTAAAACCAAGTCATTTATTTCTATCAATACCTCAAAGGTACATCGGATAAGGCACTTGATCACTTGTAAAACCGATTGGGAGGGGTACATGCCCATCTGCCAGTGTGGGGCTTTCTATGTGAGGCAATCATCCAGACCTTTTAAACAACAGATTTGCCATCATCTAAGTGATATTCAATGTCAACGTCCCAGGAGTGCTCTTTATAGATTTGGTTACTGGGTTACAGCTGTCACTTTCTGCTAAACGTAAGATTCTTAATAAAAAAGAGAAAATGTGGATACTTAACCTAGGTGCTATGTTCAAACCTGGGTTAAATGAATATTGGTGAATGTGTTTGTTGTTTTATCTATTTTTAATTTGTTCTTTGTTATTTATTTGTGGGTTAAAATGTGTATTGGATTGTCATGTTTTTTGGAACACTGTACCTTTAAATGTTAGTATATTTAAATCATTGTAATACATATGGTGTTGTTTATAGAATTTGTTTTATACCCCCATTTAGAAATTAAGCAGTTCAACAGTTTAGTTCTTCTTTAAACTATAGTGTGGAGAAAAAGTACCATTTGTTTTGTCATAAGGGAAATGAAATCAAATACATCCTAAGCAAGAGTGAGTGGAAAAGCTTAAATGACTTAAGTCAAAAGAGGGACAGGGGCGGCTCGTGGCATCGGACTGCTGGACTGCAGCCCCCTCAGAAAATGCAAGAATAAATGAAAATAAAATAATAAAAGTACCTTTTTTATTTTTTAGTTTAAAACCAACAAATCTGTAGCCAGATCTCTCCGAGTCCGCGACTCGGAAGTATGCGCATGCGCACTGTAACTGCCTTGAGTTGTGGCGGTTTTAAATAGATTTTTTTTTTGTTTTTATTGCAGCCCGGGGAAGTAATTAAGGCATCATTGTGATGCCCAGAAGTCTATGCAGTTCCAAACCACATAGACTTGGAAGAAGCTCGGACTGTGACGTCCGCAGGCACGTCAAGATGTGTTTGCTGGGCTAAATGCTGCTGATTGGTTGTCGCTCTCTTCCCAGGCTTTATGTGCTGGGAAAAGAGTGAGAACCAATCAGTCAGTGTCAGTTGTGGATTGTTTATGTTTCATGAGAATCGCGACTGTCAAACAAACGGGATTAGGAGTTGTTGAGGACCAATTATTTTTTACTTTGCCTTTGCAATTTCATTTTAATTTTTTTATTTGGGCACCGCGGTATTTTGTCAGCTGCTGAAGAAGGAAGAACAACAGAAGTCAAGAAGAAGAAATGAAGAAAAAAGAACTGAAGAAAGAAGAAGAAAGAAAATAAGTTAGAAGAAAAACAGAGTGAAGGTAGAGTAAGTATACTCTTTGGCTCCCTGATGGGTGTATGGCTGAGTCTGACAAAAGATTAATAACAACCAGCAGGATTTGACTTGCTACAATATCTTGTGTATGCAGATTTGTGATAAAAATGCAGAATTGTTCTGACAGATTATCAGTGTTAGATACAGAAAAGGTAGTACATGTCAGACATTTCTGAATGTGTTTGTTTTTGTTTTGAGGATTCTTTGTGAGTGTTTTTGTGCCATAAATCTATTATCTTGGTGTACTGAACATCCATCTGCATATGTTGTTATACCAGTATCACTGTTTTGTATGATATCATGGTAAGACTATAGGTGTGAGTCAGGTTCCCCTTTAAGTGGTTGAATTACCAGGATGTCAACTCTTGTATCAGTGAGACGAAAACACCAATGATTTACAACAGCGAACTCCCGGAACACTGAATTTTGACCTTAGGGAAACTAACCACTTGCCCACCACTGACGAACTTTGCCCTTGCCTCCACTGTAGTACAATCTCGGAGTTGGTATATTTAGATGGGGGTGGGGTGCAGCTGGGGGTGGGGGTGAGGCAAAGTGGTTAGTTTCCCGGAGGTAATATTCGCCATTCCAGGAGTTTGCGGAGTTTACGTAAATCGTCACTGTTTCCTTCTCATTGTTATAGGACACAACATTCTTTTAAGTTGAACATTTAAAGTAGAACCATGAGTCAGTATATTTAATTATGGGAGTGCAGAGGTGCAAGAAGTGTTGTGATCCTGAAAAAATTACTTTTTGTGTATTTTCTTTTATAAGTCACATTTTATACAATTAAAAATATTTATGAAATGTAAGTTATGCTAAAGTCATTGTACTGCACGGAACATACGATTCATTTTAATTCACCATCCATGTACAAACAAAACTTCTTAATACTGTAGCTGGAAACAAATGTACAGCAAAGTTACATTAGTAACATGGATACAGATATTACTGTCAGTTATTTTTTATTCATTGTATATCTTATAGACTGTTCTTGCATTTGAATCAGTGTTTTATATACGCTTTATTTAGAGTTAGGTATTTTGTTGTTTCTGTTAGGCCCAGCTTGATTATTATGACTGAGGTGTACTCCACACAGCCTTGACTGCTTGTTTGTACATGCGTAATAGACACTGGTAAGAACACTTAAAATGAGAATTAAATATGATGTGTCTTGTGGCTGCTTGCCATTACTGGGTTGGTAGAAAACAATAAAGTTTCATGGAGCACTGTTTAATATGTAATTATATTCCTTTCTTGTAGCAGAACAGGCCACTGGGGCATTGCTGTCTTGTACATTTATTCATTTCAGGCATAGAGCGGGTACAGACCAAAATGGAAGAAAACTCATGGCTTTGCTTGTTAGTGTTAGCTCCTAGTCAGCAGTGGTTAGCTGTCCACCTTCAGAATGTGTTAGAAGGTTGTACTACTCTTCAATTTGAAGCCAGTTGCTTATGCAGAGCAAGCCTCACCATGATTGAGTTTGGATGTTAATGTAACAAGTAATTGTATGATCATTGCACAATGTTTAATGCTGTTCAGTGATGATGGCATTTGGCTGATGACAGAATGAACTGTAAAGTAAGATGTCCTACTATATAAGGGGTTGCCTTATTTCTGATGTTGTTCTAAAGAGTGCTATAAAACGTTCAATCTGGAACAGTACAATTGCTTTAGTTGCCATACAATTGAAGGACATTTGAAGAGATGTTATACTAAGGTCCTGTCTGCCTGACTTTTGTTGTTTCTTTTGGCTTTTCCCGATAAGGGGTCGCCACAGCAGAACTCCGGTCTGCTAATGATTGGCAGAAGATTTTTACATGCCGAGTTGCCAGCCCTGATGCACAACCTTCAACGAAGGTATGCCCATTCACGCACGTCTCCACACAGAAGACGCTTTAGCTGAGAATCGAACAGGACAACGTCTTGCTGTGAGGCGACAACGCTACTGCAGCACCACCACCGCAGTATCTGCCTGACTTAGTAGTCACTAACAAATGTTAAAGAACACATGGTTCTAATGGAAAAAAGTAGAAGTGACTTAAAAAATAAATAACCAAAAAATATTTTCTATGCACAAATCAGATTGTCAGTATTTCCATCAGAATTGCATTTAACATGTATAAACCCAATAAAGACAATTTATAATATACTTATTTAAATACCTCCCATTGCTTTTCATAACCACATTTTCTTAAGTCTTTTTATTACACAATTCTGTTATACAATATTTCTTAATATCATCCATTCCATACCTGCCATAAAAAGTGATATTTTGTATAACTTAACCTTTTGTGTAACTTAACTTTTCCTCGCTGTGTATTCCCATTTGAAAAACTCTACATTTATATATCTGATAACAATCTTATGACACAGCCAGTAATTAATCAATAAAACAATGAAGTAATCAACCAGTTTGAAATTCATTTAAATGACATAATATTCATAAATTCATCCTCTTCATCATTCAAATATTCTTATAAAACATACAACAATTGTATATAAGAATTGTATGTGATAAACAATCCATATAAGATATTTTGTGCAACTTAACCTTTTGTGTAACTTAACTTTTCCTCAGTGTGTATTCCCATTTGAAAAACTCTACATTTATATATCTGATAACAATCTTATGACACAGCCAGTAATTAATCAATAAAACAATGAAGTAATCAGCCAGTTTGAAATTCATTTAAATTACATAATATTCATAAATTCATCCTCTTCATCATTCAAATATTCTTATAAAACATACAACAATTGTATATAAGAATTGTTTGTGATAAACAATCCATATAATTGTATAAAGTAGTAAAAAAATAAATAAAATAATATCACCACCCCTCCTGTTCTCATATTTAATGTCTATGACTCGAAACTTAAATTTATGCTCAATACCCTTTTCTATCATGTGTTTAGCTAGGGCATTACTAGATATTTCTCTCTTGATTTCTGATTTATGTTCAGTTATTGTGGGTACATTGGACAGCTGATAATATATAGTGTACCATGTTAACTGGTTAAAATTTAATTTGTACTGTTCATGTGAACAATGTATGGGAGCTGTTGTATGTAAACCAGGCAGATTAAATGATCAGCATTGTAAAGGATAAAAGGAAGGCCACTGTGCACTGCATAAGACAGTTACTAGTGTCATGCATGTTTAATTGCAGAGATCACTGAACAATTACCATCAACTTGCATCAAAGTTCAAACAAATTAGCCATACAGAGTGAGAACATCATGACTGTATCAAATTTGTCCGAGGGAGTTCTCTAGTGCAGTGAATCACTCGTTGCTGTCAAGTTTTGTACCTTGTAACTGCATTTAACAAAGGTTTCTTAAACATAACATGATATCTTAAAAATTTGCAAAACATTCCATTTTAAACATGAGATCCTGCTTTTACAGGCATCACTTCAAACATTGCAGTGGTGAAGAACTTCCAGGAGCATAAACCATCCTTCAAGTAACCAGACCAAGTGTTCTATGTACCTTAAACATTATTTTTTGTAGGGGGGGGGCAAAGAAACTTGAGGTTTTACTGAAGGGATTAACAGTCATTGTCTGGTTCTAAGTGGTTTAATTGGAAACAATTACTTGGATATTTCCTGCCATTTAGACTCCATCTATAATGAATGTTTTATAGCATCCTCTTTCAATAAAGGCATTCTGTCCACTTGCAAACTAAAATTTCTGTAAACTGTCTAAGTATGAGTCTGTGTGACATTTATACAGAGCAACAGACATATTTTCATTTTTTTTCATAATGTGCTCTAGAAAATGGATGCGTAGACACCACCCTGTCTTACCTAAATAAAATGTCAAACAAAATATGACATTTGATGTGTCTGTAGCACTAATCCTGCCATTTAAATTATATTATAATTACAGATAATGTAGTCACTTTACTAGTGGAGAACACCATAAGCGAAAAATGGTACTGATACACTGAGTTTTATATATGAGAGAGCCCTTAGCATCAGACCACAGGTATGACATCCATCAGTAATGTGACAGAGGTTGGTTAGCATTAGGGGCATACATAATTGCTGTATTGACAGAAATGTCTTTATCACCAAATGAGAGTATAGCCTGCTGTTAACAATTACCACAATTTAGCTTCAACAATAAAAATCAGAGGTAGCTGAAAATAATACACAGATTTATCCTGCTGACACCATTCTGAAAGCATTCAGTTATCTGCCAAGAAGTAGTGGGGAAACATTTTTCCTTAGCTTTCTGCTTTACAAAATCATCCAACAAGGGCATTGCCCACCATTGAAAACAAAGCTTCCCATCAAACAACAAATGTACCCCAAAAGAGATAATCCTGATGAAGTGATTCCATTGGTTAGACCCCTGTTCAAAACAGCCGTACGTCAAATAGCTTTTTTGCATACTTGGGCCTGGACTTTGAAATCACTTATCAGTTGAGGTAAGGAATCTAGATAATTTCCTCCTTTTTAAGAGCAAACATTGCTTTAAAGAAACTTCATTTAATATCATGTTAGTAAAAGCAGGATCTGTCATGAATGAATGAAAAATGTAATAAAGATAAATACATTGGTTTGTCCATCCTGATTCTGAAAGGATATTACAGATACTGTGACTGTGAAGCTGAAAGAGAAGTTTACGTTGCATTGTGCAGCTTGTTTTGCCATTTTATGTAAGACAGAAAGGTGTCTATAGTCTGTATGCCACATACAGCTGCATGTTTGTAGCAGGAGGATTTAGACAGTTTGTTTTTAACTAAACTGTTATTAAAGACAAATCATTTATGAAAAATAAGTGATTAAGATAATATTTTTGTTCTTAGCTTCTTAATGTGAGAGCATTTGTTCGTAGGTAAAATTATTTTTTGGAGCATTTTTTTCTTTTTTGATTTGACATCTTTGGGATTATTAAGTGTCAGTACATTACTTGAGTCTACAAAAGGATTTGGAAAAAGCTGCCCATTTGGGGAGAAATGTGGCAACTATGGTTCACTGTGGACAAATACAAAGTGCTGCAGCTGGACCGTAGCAATAAGTTTCATCTGTGAAAGAGCTGGAAAAAGATGTGGTGGTGTTGGCTGAACCTGTTCTGAATAACCAGAAACAGAATGAGAGGGTCACCGCAGCAGCATATGTACTGTTAGGACGTGGAACACTGCTATACCTCTATGCGATATTATGAGAAATATAGGATAGCTATGGCACAATCCACACTGCCACGAATGATATCCATGCCATTTATGTTGTCAAACACCTATGTATGTAGTGTGTGCATCACCAGAACAGATAGCACACGTGCATTGCATCTTAAATAAATAGCTACATGATTAATCCTGATTAATAAGTGTAACAGACAGAGATAGGGACATTTGTAATTCACGTATTTCTGCACTGTCGTGAGATGCAATGGTTTAGCCAAAAGTATTTTGTTTTGAGCTGCTGATCTTGCCTTTGCATAGTTTTATTTAGACCTTAAAATGATGTGATTTTACTAGCAGCTGATCTCTGGTGGTACATAATGGGTGTACTGTGGAACACTGTTTTTGTCAGGCATCTAAAACTGTGACTGCTAAGAGGCACACTCTAGTCTAGGAAATTCCTGCTGTGTGAGTTGTAATATTGGGGTTGTCAGTTGTCCTATTCAGCTTGAAATATTCCAGCAATTGAAAATAATGAGAAAGTAGTGACAGTGTTATTGGCATTGCTTGCACAGCAGTCTAATACATTGTATTAGAAGCTATAACATTATGAAATGTACCTAAGAAATTATACAATTATGAGCAATTTACAGTATTTACTTATGAGTTAATTGCTTTTGGCACTGTAATGAGACAAGGGTGTTTTCAAACTTATCCATTAAAAATAAATAAATGGAATGCTTTTGCAGGTAGAATATGTCAGGCTAGAATAATACAGTCATCTGACCAGGTAACCACACCTTTTATTTTTTTCTTTTAATTATATAAAGATCTGCTGGAAAGTTATCTGCTCAGATTTTTTCTTTGCATAAAGCCAGTGCTATTTTACAAGTTGGAAAACTAAGCAACCGTGATGAGCATTTCTGCAACATTCTGAGGTTCACTTTGAGTTTCAGATTTCAAAAGCAGCATTTAAAAATTGTCTATATTTTTTGGACCTTTGTCCTACTTTTATTTATGGCCTTATCCAGATTTCTTGCTCTGAGGTTGAGTATATGAAATGTGTCAGGGCCATCGCCATCAGCCAGAGACGTTTCAAATTGTGACATACTTGTTGTACCCTCACTTCCCCATGTAGTGACTTTAGATGTATCCAGGCAAGGAGCACTTAGAGTATCCATGGTAGACACAAGTACAGTCATGGCTTTAAATCTGTCCTTTATTTTGCAGAATGTTCTGGTTTTCTGTCATATTTTTATACTGTTGATTTATGCTTCTTATTATTCAAAAAATGCATGGTGTCGCAGTGCCCTGTTGCTCTGTGTTTAAGTAGCAATGCTTTAATGACCATCAGGTAAGCTTGTTGGAGATTGTAAGATGCAAGTAAGCTTTAATAAGCATACTGTTAAATAATTACCAACATTGAAAGCCTTTTTGTTGTTGCCATGCAGAGAATATTTACATAACTAGATAAGGTATAAGCCTTAGGTATTGAAATGCATATGACAGTATTTGTAATAAAGGACAGGATTACAGTATTTTCAGAAACTCATTACATTTGTTGGAAACTTGTAGCCATCTTTGCAGGCTTTACCCGTAAACTAAACAAAATGCCAATCTATCATGTGTGGTCCATAACTTGTGTAGTAATCCTTTAAGCAATTTATCTTGAGCTTGTTTCTTGTTTGCTGTTCATTTTTTACTTTGATCATGTCTTCCCCATGAAACAAAAAGATAGTTGTTATCAGGCAGCAGGTCTTTTTTGGATAAAGAAACATTTTTCCAAGTGGGGGTATCACAGAGATTGCTACTTTCAGCATGTTACTTGGTAATTTTATAAAGCTGAATATAAATTATAATTAGAACTGCAGTGCAAGGACAAGTTGTTTGAGTTGAGTGCTGCTTGTTTTTTTTTTTATACTTGATTTTGACTGGCATTCCAGTAATGAATTTACAAAGTAATTTATTTTTTCATGCCTCACAACCTTTGTGTTTCCATCTAGATATTAAGTAAGTTGTCATGTAGCCAATGCATTGAAATGTTTTTTCCTTCTACACTTCATTTTGTCTTGATTGGACTCTTGTAATTATGGGTGGCACCCAGGGCAGCGTATTTAATTAAAGTTCTAGTTGTTGTGGTTTTGAACATAGCTCCAGATCTTTCAAGCTGGCCACACCCCCTCCCATTGGCCCCACCCATTCAGCTGTCTCCTGCAGCCCCCCTTTAATTTGAAGTCACCAGCCGCCACTGAAGAGGGAACTTATCTTTAAACCAGCAGACAAGGGGGATTAGTTATTCTTCATTATATACTGTATTTATGAATGTGTAATGGTTATTCTTCATTATACACAGTATTTAAGAATGTGCAATAGCTATTCTTCATTATACACATAGTCAAAAGAGGGAGCTTGTCTTTAAAGCAGCAGACAAAAGGGGGGGATTAGTTATGCTTCATTATACACTTTATTTAAGAATGTGTAATGGTTTTTCTTCATTATACACAGTATTTAAGAATGTGTAATGGTTATTCTTCATTATCCACAGTATTTAAGAATGTGTAATCAACGTCTTATTAATGAACAAGTTTATGAAAGAGTAGAAATTAGTAATAATAGAGCTTTAGAAGAATATAAAGAACTGTTAAATAAAGGTTATAGGTTACATTGTTTTTCATATGAAGATGTGCAATATAAGTTTAATGGAAAAAATTGTGCTATGGCCCAGTTCTTCTGTGTTCCTAAAAATTTGCAAGACCCACCAAGCCGTCCTATAGTGTCTGCCTGTGGGTCTCGTACCCACAACATTTCCTGTTTTTTGTGTCAGTATTTATTGCCAGAGGTGATGAAGTTACCATCATATATTAAAGATCTCTTTGACTTTTTAGAAAAAATAAAAGATATAGTATGGGAGAAAGAAATGTATTTTGTTGTGGTTGATGTCGTAAGTTTGTACACTAATATCAAACACAGCTTTGGAATGGAAGCTTTGGAATTTTTTCTCGGAGGTACCCCAAAAACACAATCCCCCAGATTCAGCATGGAGTGCCTGAATAGTGCAAGAGCTGCTGTATGCAATATGGCCAACGAGCGAGCCAGGAACGAGGCCCAGAGACATGCATGTGCAAGCCTAAACTATTCCAGCATGGACACCACTGCTATATGCTAACTACCTCATTTTCTGGTGAAAACCATGCAAATGAGGTGAATTAGCAATCCAGGAAGCAGGCAAGTGTCTCTGCAGGAATAGTGTAACCCTCAGAAATGTATTCAGTTACTAACCAAATACATTTCTACAAATTACAAAACGGAGGCATGACAGCTTGAAAGAAAGCATGTATTCAATGTAGTAGGCATGTCAATGGCCAAATATATGGCCACTGGCATGAAAAATAGTTGCAATTTTATAAAAAACAAGTTTAATTTTTTTTGGCTGATCTCGGACGTTTAAGCGTAGGGCAGCAGTGCACAAACGGGATCACCATGAAAATAAGAAAAAAGGGGGAAATAAGCTTTTATACCCAAATCAGCATTTTGCCATAATAGTCAGTGGCATGCATAAGACAACAATACCAGGGAATAGTGGTTGCTAAGGGGGAAGAATCAGTGTGAGTGTGGTAACTATGAATTAGCATTCTGCTTTATGCAAATGAGAGGACTGATACTGAATCACATATTTCCTCTCAGTGTTAGCTTGCACCCAACCATGTAGGTGCAGCAACACCATTGTATAAGTATAAGAGGTAGATTACCTCATAAGGTGATGTGTCATGCATGCTGTAAGCTTATTGGAGCTCTGTGGCCCATGTTTTCCCTTTGCTAAGCACAGCTAAGGAAGGGGGAGTGTCTGAGACTGCCTAGCAGTGTTTACATTGCCTAAACGGGTGTGCGCACCATGCCAGGGTTTTAAAAAAAAAAAAAAACAGGAAATAGCAGCTCTGTTCACATCTGAGCACTAGGTATGCACAATGCACGGCATGCCTCGGGGCTTAAACGGGAAAGCAATGGGAAGGGAAAACAGCAGTAGGAAGGCAATCAAGAAGAACTAGCATAGCTAGCAAGCGAAATGTATCACAATGGGCCAATTACACAGGCAACAGTCCAGCACACTACTATAAACTATGCAAACACCTGTCAGTCTGGGTTTTCCCACAAACCCTACACCACCAGTGTACACAGATAGGGAAATTTTACCTGACAAAATTAACAAAATGTTAGGGGCTGCTGTCGCTCTCATATATCAACATGTGCAAGAGGCTGAGGGTGGTGAGGATGTGAATGCTGATGACCATCCCATAGTGAGGAGGAGGAGAAGAGTGTACAGACACAGGGTAACCTACCAGAGGCTACATGAGCTAAAGATAGTGGAGTGCTATAGGGTGGACAGGGACTTTCTACAGCAAATTTTTGAGCTGTGCTGCCCCATCTCACACACAAAACCAACAGAGGGGAACCCATCCCAGTGGATACCAAAGTATGTGTAGGCTTAAGAATATTAGTCACAGGTACCTTCCAAAGACCAACTGGGGATATCATGGGGATCTCACAGGCATCAGCATCCAGGGTACTCCACCAGTTCCTGGATGCCATGTCAGCACATGCCGGTGAGCACATATATGTCCTCAACACTCATGAGGTGTTAACCAGCAATATGCATCTCTTCCAACAAATAGCAGAATTCCCTGAGGTATTGGGTGCTATAGACTCCATGCATATACACATCAAAGCACCAACTGGCGAGTGGGGTAGGGTCTACATAAATTGCAAGGGCTTCTCCTCCATCAACTTCCAGGTTGTGTGCGATGCCCAGGGCATTATCTTGAATGTGTGTGCTGGCAGCCCTGGAAGCTATCATGACTCCCACATCTGGCATATGACACAGCTGTACCAGTCATTTGCCAGTGGGAACATCCCATATTGCCACCAAGAGGGGGATGCTGGCTACGCACTGGAGCCGTGGCTGATGACATCCCTCAGAAATCCACACACACACCTGAACAAGAACTCCACTCACAAACCAGAATCATAACAGAGCTTGTGTTTGGGATGCTCAAGTCATGGTTCCACTACCTGGACATATCTGGTGGAGCCTAGCAGTATTCTCCAGCTACATCTATACAAATATTCATAGCATGTGCCATGCTACACAATATGATCCTGTGGAAACAGCTACAGCAGGAATAGCACGGGGCAAGGCCACACAGCTCCCATCATTACCAAGGTTAGCACAGAGTGACTCAGAGGAGCAACTACCTGAGCCTACCTATGTAGGCAGAAGAGGCATGCCCAGTATACCCAGGCCTTGGCAAACAGGCAACGCATAGCACATACACTGACACAGTAGGGACCCAGGGAATAACACCTCTCTCTGACTCGCACATATAGTAAAAGGGATGCCAAACATGACACTACCTGAGCTTTACCATGTGTAGGGAGTGTACTATGTGCATCTGACATAGTCAGCCCTCCAGCACCATCCTCAATACTGGCCCAGCCACAAGGTAAGTCACTCTTCCTATCAATTACTGAATGGAGTAGTATGTTCTGATAGTTGTATCTTTGGTATGGATGCTACCATGCAATGGAATCTGGTGGCTGAATGGGATGGCAGCAGATAGTGGAGCCCTATATGGGGAGCATGAAATCCATAACAAATACTGGTGTCAGCATACTAGCCAGTACTAGACAACGTGACAAATCCCACTGCAGTACATGTGGTGGCCCCAATGTGTGCCCATAGGATACACACATGTATGTCAGTGAGGCCCATATATCCACCACCAGCATCAGCCAGCAAGACAGGTGTAGATGACAATAAAGAAAGGCTGGGCTAAGGCCTTCAATTGATGGCAATGGTGAACAGCCCCCTTCCAGATCTACAAAGACAGACTACAACAGGTCTGGCAGTTGTATGTTAGTTCTGAAGGGTAAGAAGTCTGAAACTGAAATGTAGGTCAATAAAACCTAAGATCTGTACTCTACTGATATGCCTCCAGTCTGCATGATAGGTCAGAATACAATATGAAAAGGAACCCAACAGAGTACCTGAAGCACCAATGCAGTCATAGCAAATGTTTAAAGTCGTCAGGTGTGCCCCCCCAATCCTATGTAGAAATGCAGTAACATGTAAGTGTGAGAAGTAATATCAGAGGAGCACAGATTACCTGAGCTGGCCCAATCTACAGGCTAAATTGTTGCACTTGTACAATATTCAGGGATCTGTGTGTTAGGTTGTTGTGTGTTCAATATTGTCTGGAAGTGGTCAGGATGTAGGCATGGAGGGTTGTGTCTCGGTGGCCTATGGGCAGTACTGTGGTTGGCAGGGCCATGTTCTGACAACTGCAGTGCCAACCACAATGCTTCTCGGCAATACCCATGTCAGCAGTCATCCATACTCACTGTCCAGATGTCAATATCTGTCACCATCTGACAAATGGACATGCCATAAATGTGGGCCCATACATACACACAGTACACAGGTGGAAGTACCATAGACAGAGTGCATAAAATGTAACTGTCAACTGCACACATCTTTGGAATTGTACATGCAGGTTAGCAGCACATTAGCTGTCTGTGTAGTATGGAATACTGATATAGTCTGGCCAATCACAGGCAGACCACAAAAGGCACAGTTATGAAGTAATGAGAGACTGCCTATATCCCCGCACAAGGCAGCATAAGGGGAATGTCCCAGGTATATCTGTGAGTCAGCTGCAAGTAGCTTCCATATCACGCATACACTCATCTCACCCCACCATTAACCACAGGTTTATCACAGGTCATATCCTTGCTGTTGGGAAAGGGTACAGTATGACCCCACTTCTGTATGGGAATACCCACAGAATGCAGCATGCTGAAGAGGTGTACTATGCAGGTGAGTCCCTAGCTGTAAGCAGCACCCTGCCTACATCCAGACCAATGGATCAATATGGACAGGAACTATTGCCATTTGCATCTCGCACACTAACCCCAGGAGAATCCACTGACTCACAGCCTGGAAATGTAGGAGTGACAGAATGCACTGGCCTGCTAAAGATGGGCCTGCATCAATAACAAATGGCCTACAGTCCTCTGTCAAAGGCCTGTGCCTCACCCGTAGTGCCAATGTATGGTATCACATGGGGTCTCAACTAACAACCTAACAGTGAACAGAACACAAATGCAAGGCCATGTTGACAAGTCCCAGTAACATGCCCACCATGTCCTACTGCAAGAACTATGGACCATCCCATAAATACCACTGAGATGAAGGGCCAACTATAGACATACTTCTCAGATATAACTTGCATAATATTAAGAAGAGGATAGAATAACAGCGTGGGAGGGTGTAGAAGCATGAACATCATGGAGTGTGTGGTCTAAAACTCTGATGTGTGCCCAAACTACCCCTGCCTGCAAATCCAGTAATGGGTGACTACAAACCTGCTAGTAAACCACAATGTGAAGGGGAACTGACCAGATATATGAGCCCTGCCTCTGGGTAACCTGGGTGAATCTGTACAGCTGAGCGGTATGGCCACAGCAGGATATGGCCAATCTGTTAAGTTGATATATGTACAAGAAGGGGATCCTCAGCCACCATAGTACCAAGGTGTTGGACCGTTTACACAGACCCATCAGTAAGTGTCTGCAGCTACCCCTCCAGAATGGCAGGAGTGTGCAAGAATGTATAGGCTGTAGACCACAATACTGGACTCAGTATCATTCATCTTGTATTTCCCAAGAAATAACTGTGAGCAAATAGTCATATCTGTCAGTAGTTGATGACATAATACATCACAGTGTAAAACAGTATGTATGTCTGAATATCTCTGCTAACATCAACCATGCAACACAAGCAGCACAGACAGCAATAGTTACAGTATCCCCCTATCTGTCGCCCATTGTGACTCCATATTGTCAACCTATTTACAGGTATCCTGCAGAAACAGGTTGCTAGCTGTAGGTGTAGAACACCAAACCCTGGACTGGAGTACAACCCTACCTGGAGTGGATTTATACACTCAGTACAGAAGGTAATACTGGGCATGCTCCTACACTTACAGAAATGAAACCCATGTCTGACAACACAGTGGACTATACATAGAAATGAAGCCCATGTCTGACAACACAATGGGCTGTACATATCTGTCATTCGCAGATGTCTATGCACACACATCACATTGTACACCATTCATTCTTTGCACACACATTGGATAGGAATACTCACACATATCCAAGGCCAAAACACTATAATATGTCAAACATATACATACAGAGATGTGGGGAAGAGAGAGACAGACAGTTATAGAGAGAATTCCATTATGAGGCCTGTACCACCCACTACATATCCAATTGGCTGATATCACAAGATGTGCTGATGTCAATCACTGCAGCCATTACTTTTGGTAGCCCTCAGCCCTATAGTGTCTGTGGTGTTTGTGAAAACTGTGTAACATGATAGTACAAATCAGTATTCATGTAGCATTTGTATATTCAGTCCTGTCAAACGTAAAGCTGTGTGTGAACGGAGTGTGTGTGTTTCCAGAGGAATGATTTATGGCTATTAAGAAACTGCTGTCTCTTCCTTCAGTGTTTTCTGTCTAAGTCTCTCTTGGTTGTACAATCTGACCTTGTAATTACAACATTCGTATACAGACATCCCTAGGCATATTTTTATGTAGCACAGTGTGGGAAACAGTGGTTAACACAACATTACTATTTGGATATCAGATCTTGGTGAAGGCAACATGTTAAGCCATACAATACCAGAGTAAACACAACCAGTCCAGTATGTAGACCTTTATTGCCAGGCAGTTACAGTTCTCTTACTTGGAAGACCTGTGGGGAGAATGTTTGTTAACACTACCTGACTGTTTCTATACATATTCACAAAATCCTAGTTGAAATTATGCATACAGCTTACTACCACTCCCGGGATTCAAACTATGGCTGTGTCTGCTAAAAATACAACAATTTGTATATCTTTAGAGTGAGCTATTGAGAAACTGCTGTCTTTCCCTTCAGTGTTTTCTGTCTAAGTCTCTATTGGTTGTAAAATCTGACCTTGTATTTGCAACATTCTTATACATACATTTTAGACATATTCTTATATAGCACAATGTTGGAAACAGTGTTTAACACAACATTACTATTTAGATATCAGATCTTGGTGAATGCAACATTTCATGCTATACAACACAACCAGTCCAGGATTTAGAACTTTATTGCTAGGCAGTTACACTTTTATTTAAATATGACCTATATGGGACTATTACTGTCATATTGTCTGGTTTATTCAGTACAGAACATACACATTATTTATACTGCCAGGTGACATTTTACTCCTTTTTATTTATTTGGTATGACTACTACAAGCAGGATTGTTACTCACCAACCTTGCGATGTAGCCTTTGCAACCTACTGGCATGGGCTTCCTGGTTCACAGCCTGCTCAGTTGGAGCTATAATGAAAATAGAGAACCATTTAGGCATACATATCCATCACATACACAGGCTGGACTTTGGTAAGCAGTTATTGCTATGAATACATGCACACTGCTGGGACATCTCTATTCTCTCTTGCTTCTTGGACCCACTGTTCCAAGAGCTTCCTCTTCCTCTGTTTGAAGTTGGCATAGTGGTGCTGGACCTGCTCACCAGTCTGAGGGATACCAGTGGCACTGGTGAGATCATGGACAAGACTTTCCCAGGCTTCTGCAGCAGTCTAATGTCATGTTTTTGTTTTACCAGGAGTCCTACAATGACTCAGTGCTGCACTCAAAAGCCCATGCCCTTTCCAACACTTGCCATACTGTCTACAGTGGAGAGCTACAATCAGTTATGAGCTGTATTCCAGTCTGTGGAGTTTAAATATAGCCAGTTTCCCACCATTTGCCATGATTGGACAATTTTCGAAATGCTGAGCAAAGCTAAGCTACGGGCAAATCTGCCTAGCTAAGGTTGGCAATGATTAAAGGGGCAGGTTCGGCATTGCTTACCAAATGGGCAATTCCACTTAGCTGGGCTATTCTTTGCTTAGTATTTATATGTACACAATGCTTACACCCAGTCAGCATAGCTGTGCAATGCTTAGCATTGCTTATGTTTTATTATATTGGTCTAAAACCTGTATGGGATTGCTTCATCATTCATTACATAATATAGATTTATTTCCCTTTCCTGACATCCCCCAATGTGATGTCATTAATTTATTCTTGTGTGACTATACTGTATGGGTCACTTGTGTTTATATGGGGGTTTCACTATTTTATTACACTGACACCTCACATCTGGGCCTAATACACTACTCTGGTTGAGAAAAATACGTTGCTTCCTACATAAATATACAAATAAATTAAAATGTAATGTTTACACATACAAAATGGAAATGGCTTTGGTGAGGCTCGAACCACAAATGACTACATGAAAGGTATTCACTCTTACCACTACACTATTGCACTTAAGCTTACACTGAATGTCTATTGCTTTTTAACTTATCCTGCCATTTCAGCTGGGCTAAGCGTAGCTAAGCAATGGACACACCCGTGCAGTTACGCTTAAACTTTATTGCTTATGTTAAAAAATATATATATTTGTTGTGTTTTTTAATTTGTACCCTTCAGAATATCCATGCTAATGCTGACCCTGTTCTTCTAACATCTTTCTGGTTTTGTAGGGATGATTGTCCCTTAAGGCTTTGTCCAGATTCCTTACTCTGATAGGTTTTGAGGTGTGCGCTATGTGCTTATGCATTGCTTATGATAAACCTGTTATTTAATCGACTTTATGGTTTGCAACTGCCCTTATGGCTTTATCCAGATTTCTTACCCTGATGGGTTGGGGGTGTTATGAGCATTCTCGCTCATTTTAATTTGCCGAACAGCAAATCTGGAGTGCAGGGGGCATGCGTATTGTGAGAACTCTGCTCTCAGACACACACCCTGCACTCGTACACAGAACTGTGTCCGTTTTACAGCATGGCAGCGCGCCTTCACACATATGCATGGTGCACTGCCATGCTGCACAGGAATGGTCCCTGCCATGCAGGAATAAGTTATTCCTACAAGGCTGTTTGCTGATTCCTGGGAAATATGATTTAGAATTAACTTTATTCTGTTTGAGAAATAATATTTTTGAATTCAATGGAAATTTATACAGACAACTACAGGGAACAGCCATGGGGTAGCTTTTGCCCCCATGTATGCCAATGTGTTCATGGGATTTTATGAATATTTTTATATTGATAGAAATACATTTTTTATTAGTTATGTAGTAAAGTATTTTCATTTTATAAACAATTTAATATTTATTTGTAAGGAGAGTATAGAGGAAGTAAGGAAATTTATAGAGAGTTTACATAGAAACAGATTTGGCATTAGTTTTGATGGTCTGCAAGTTGGAAATAGTTAATTATTTAGATATTAAGATAGAATGTATGTATCGTGGTGGTTTGAGGACTAAAATATATAGAAAATTTGAATATTCTGATCACATTTTACATGGTCAGAGTTGTCACTCACCATATATTATAGAGTCTTTTGTTTTCAAGTCATAAATAAATAATATACCATATGGGGAATTTTTAAGAATCAAAAGAATGTGCAATGACCAGAAGGAATATTATCGGGATGTGAATAGGACAATAAAATTGTTTTGTGATAGAGAGTATGATCAAGAGGCGGCCTGGAAAGAAGTTAGAAAAATGGAAATGAAGAATAATAAATGCAGTAACAAAAACAAGAGGGATAGTTTTAGTAGAAATATATATAGGAAATTGGAATATATATATTTTATTTCTAAATAAACCCTATTTTCAGAGAAACTATTACATTTAGTAAAATATTTTTGGGATTTATTGGAGAGAGATGTGGATTTTTTTTTAATAATAGGAAAGTGAGGTTTTCCTTTAAAAGAGGAAGAAGCATTAAGGATTTTCTGGCTCATGGAAAATTCAAGATGCCTTTAGTAGGAAGAAGTGATACTGTACTTTTAAAGGATACATTTTCCTGTGGAAAATGTGCAGTATGTCAATTTGTTGTTAGAAGTTTTCCTAACATTAATGGAAAAAGGTGTCAAGAACAGGGGGTTTATGATTTTGAAAGTGATGGAGTTATATATGGGCTGAAATGCCCTGTGAAAAATTCTATATAGGAGATAGTAAGAGGAGTTTCTCTACAAGGCTGAAGGAGCATATGAGGGACATTAAAAAGAATAAATAATTTAGTCCAGTAGCAGCACATTTTTATGAATTTCATGGGGGGGGCGGGGTACATCAGAGTTGCAAGCGACAGTACAGGAGCAGATATGTAATGAGTATACAGGTTCACAAGATGTTAAATACAAGTTAAGAAGAAAGGAATATATACTTTTTCCAAAGAGATTCATTAAAGAGTGTAATTGGAAATGTTTTTTGTAAACTTTTATTAGATTGATTACAATTAAGTTGATTGTTTAATTGTATAATTGATGTAAGTTAAAGAGCATATAAGGGCTGTTGGGAAGTGTGAAAGACATACTCTGTAAAGGCTTGTATAAGCCGAGGTGCTAGAGAATTTTACTGGTTTGTTTTTTTAATCAAGTGTTGGCCTTTATTATTCACTTGGCCTTTTTTGTTGTTTGGTATATTTAAGTTATGTGTTTGCATCAATCCAAATTTTGCACTGATGATGCCAATGGGCAAAACCAGTTTGCAGAGTTTGCTACAGCCAGACCACCACTTTGGATTGTACAGTTTCTTACTGCTAGACCATTATTTTGTATCATTTTGGATTATTGCAGAGTTTGTCACTGCCAGACTGCTAGGCCTGCTGAATTTGTTACAGTCTGTGAGTTGCAGAGTTTGATATGGCCAGACTATTATTTTGGCCTATTACAATGTTTGTTATAGCTGGACTATCAGGCCTGCAGCATTTGTTACTGCCTGCCAAGTTTGTTAATGAATAAAATACACTATTTGGGATTATTTCAGCTTCACTCATTCTTTATTTGCTGTGGGTACCAACAAATATTGTGAGTGATGGATTTATTTGTGACTTATATATTTATTTCCATGCACCTGTTTGCTCGTGCACCTATTGGTGTTCTTGGAATATATATATATATATATATATATATATATATATATATATATATATATATATATATATATATATATATATATACAGGTCTACTTCAAAAGACCAGAACACCAAAACTGATTGCACCAAGACCAAAAGAATGAAACCGCAGAACACCGAATAGTGCAAAATTCAAAATCCTGATGTTACGGGAGTTTGAATTAGCACTTCTGGTGTTCCATTGTAGGTAAGTGTGTATGTGTGAGTGTATTTGTGAGGGGGATTGCTGTGTGTAAGTGTGTGTTGTGATTGTGGTGTGTGTGTGTGTGTGTGTGTGTGTGTGTGTGTGTGTGTGTGTGTGTGTGTGTGTGTGTGTGAGGGACTGTACTGTGTGGGTGTGAGTTTGCCTTGTTTGTCTGTGCGATCATAGAGTTAGAATATTAAAGTAAGGAGGTGTGGGGGGTGCATGGGGGGCTTGCCCCCCTGCCTATCTCTAGTGTAGGGTGTTGAGTTTGGTACTGCGGGGTAGTTGTGTGTGTGTTTTTGTGTGTTATGTGTGTGTTATAAAGTTACGTGGTTTTCGGTGTTCTGGGGTTTCATTGTTTTGGTCTCTTTGTGAGTTTCAGTGTTTTGGTCTTTTGTTGTTATGAAGTTGACCCATATATACATATATACAAATATATATGTATATATATATATATATATATATATACATATATACAAATATATATATATATATATATATATATATATATATATATATATATATAGATAGATAGATAAATATAGATAGATATAGCTATATATTTACTTATTTAAATGTATTCTTTGAGGTAGAACACTAATCCAACTAGAACATGTTTAGGCCAGCAGGATGAGTGCAATGTATCTGACCATTTGATCAGAAATTATAAGGTTAATCAAGGTTTATAAAAAAATATGTAGTGACAGTACAATTTAAGATCTGAAGAGTTAAACTTAGAATCTTCAAAGCTTGAGGATGTGTTTCTACAGCTAATTCTTAGGCTATTGATCCAAAGGTCTTTAGAAGCTTAGCCATGTGTACCCAATAAAGAAACCCAATATAAAGGATTATGCAAAAACTAGAAATCTTAATTAGCAATGACTGCCCATATCTAGGAGGGTCATATATGAAATCCACTGCAGGAATTTATGGTTTCCCATCCAGTCATCTAGGCTACACTTAAACAGGATCACAGAGGGACTCTGTTTGATTTGAATTGAATGTATTGCAGAGGAGTGGCAACCTCTGACAGACATATCTAACTCTCCCGAAGGTCCTATTTATGTTGCAGGCCAGGTTAAGGTTCATGGAGTGGGTGACCCTTGTCCCATTTGACTTGCGGATGTGCAGCATTTCCATTAGGTTTGGATCCGAGATTGCTCTGTAGGCCAGGCACAAGTCTCCTCTATGTAGTCTGTACACTACTGAGTACAGTGACAGTGATTTCAGTCTGTCAGTGTATGACGTGCTGAAGATCCTGAGTTTTCTTGGTTGGAAATCTCTGAGGTCTTTCAAGTTGCTGCAGGTGCTTTGTAAGGTACATAACCAAAGGGAGTAGTGTACTCGGTTATTGGCCTGATGAGGGCCAAGTACAGGGTTGTTATGACCTCTTTCACTCTTGAGGCAATGGCCTTGCTAATGAGGTGTGCAACGCAGAATGCTTTCCTTACCACAGTAGACACATGGTGGTCAAAGTTTAGGTTACAGTCAACTTGCTTTCCCAAGTCTCTCACTACAGAGTTGTTACTTAGGTATTATTATTTATATGATAATCTGCAGGGATATTGTTTTTAACAACGGGGATGATAATGCATTTTTAGTATTAAGTTTGAGTCCATGGCTTTGGCAACAATCACTTGTTTGTGTAAGTCCCTATTGAAGTATATTGACATAATTTGGGGATTCAATGATTGCACCTAATTTGCAGTCATCAGCAAACTTAGTCAGCCCCACCCCCCTGTTTTGGCCTGAAGTTCTGAGAAGCATATTCCAAATAATAGGAGGCCTAGCACTGTCCCCTGTGGAAACCCACTGGTGACAGGTCTGCTGGTTGAGTTAAAGTTCCCAACTTTGACTGAGTGTGATCTGTCACTGAGCCAGTTAGCAACCTACCTGATGACATAAGGGTTGATATTCAAATGGGAGAGTTTATCAATGATGCCTGAATGTGAGATTGTGTTGAAGTTTTGGCTAAGTCAAGGTAGGCTGTATGTACAGATTTGCCTTCTTCTATGGCTCTGGTGACATTTTTTGATGAGGCTGGTTAAGCTTATGAGTTTGTAGTTCCCAGGGTCTGTTGCTGTACCCCCTTTATGAAGGGACATGATGGTTGCTGTTTTTGATTCAGCAGGGACAAAACCAGTACTCAGGCTGTTGTTGAAGGGTGTACCTAATGGAGTTGCTAGCTCATGTTTTAGACTTAAAACACAACCTGTGAGGCTGTGTTTCTGTCCTTGGAAACAGCATTAATGACTTGCTCTTTGGAGTCAAGGTGAGGGAGATGTCGAGGAAATGCTTTGTGTAATATTTTGAGGGGACTGGGGGTTAAATTTTCACCAAAGCTGTCAAGCTAATAGGTTAACTATTTTTGCAGGCTCAGTGTGTGTGATGGCATCTGAAGCTAGTTCAGCACACTTCTAGGTCCAGCCTTTTAGGTTATTAATGTATTATGGTTATCCTTAGCTAGGGTTGCTAATTTTTTTCAACGTTGCCCTTAGAGGATTTCACAAGTTTTCTTATTTGTTTGTTGAAGTAGACGAGGGTGTTCTTCCAGTGCTGGGACCTCTCTTTTTTTTATTCTTAAACAGCAACTTCTTCCTCTAGCTGTAAGCAGCTTCTTCCTCTTGCCATATAACTTATTAATGCTACATGCTCACCAGGGAGGCTAGTTTTTTTTCTTGAGAATCTCGTTTTGATTCTATCAAGTACAGCAGTGTCAGTACATTTGGATAAATAAAAATATAGTTGTCAATGCCATCTGTGGGAACAGGAGGTAGAAAAGTATTTATGCCATTCATTAGGAGGGTATAATTAGCTTTGGTGAAATTTTTTAGCCTGAGTTCACCTAAGAGGGGTTCAGGTATTATAGCTACTTCAAATGTAACTGAGCTGTGATCAGATTTAACAAGTGAGGGTCCTATACCTGTGGTGGTACAATGGTCAACCACGTTGGTGAGGACCAGGTCACGAATATTTAAGTCCCTTGTGGGGTTGCATACTATTTGTTCCAGGGCATTAGTGTTAATAAAGTCCAGTAACCTTTGTGTGAGCATGTTGGCACTTGTATAAGTTTCCCAGTCAATGGAGGGATAGTTAAAATCGCCCATGACTAGAGTGTTTGGTTGTAATTTGATTGACTCAGGTAGATCCAAATAAGCATTGTGGGTATCATGGTTCATTGAAGGGGGCCTATGGCTAATGATGACTTGAGGGGGCGGTCTCACCCACAGTTATTTGAACTTGGAGTAACTCCATGGACTTTTCCTCTCTAACCAGTCTAGAAGTGTATTTATCTTTGCTGAAGATAGATACTCCTCCATATTTTGTTCTCACGTTCATTTTGTGGTCTGAAAATGTGGAGGGCATTGTAGCCTTGCAAGGCTGGGGTACTCTCTGTGGTCCTGAACCAAGTTTCCGTAACTGCACATACATCAGCATCCTCCGGGGAGAGGAGTGCTTCCAGAGAGAGCCGTTTCTGATTTAAACTACTAGCATTTAGCAGCATAACCTTTAACTTATCTCTAAATGATATTTTCATGTTGGAGATTTTGTTGTTGAGACCTTGATTAAAAAAGGCACTATGGGGGAGGCAAGTGCCTTAGCCAGTAACTGAAAGCCTAGAGGTGACAGGTGAAGACCATCTCTGGTGAAGCAGCATGGTCTACCACCATGTCATCCCAGGCTGACAGGAAGTGAATCCTCTTAGAATGACACCAGAAACTAAGCCAATTGTTGAAGTCAATCATTTTTTGTTTATAATTGTGGTATCATTGTAGGTGAGGGTGGAATGCTGCTCAAGGCTAGGGACATACCTGTCTGGGGCACATATTCAGAGAGCTCGGTCATGTCTCTCTTCATATAGTCCAGTGAGGTATGTCTCAAGTCATTCACACCAACATGCACTGTGATTGAGTCATAACAGTACTTGTTGTTGAGAGACTTGAGTGCATGTGTGATCTGCCAGATCCTGGTATTGAATAAACAGTTGACGGTAACCTTCTCCTTGTCCACTCTGATGAGTGGGACATCCATATGTCTCACAATGGAGTCACATATGACTAAAGAATTTGGTTTAAATGTGCTTTTCCTTAGAAGCTTATTTGGTGAAACATTGATGCTTATGTTTTTATGTGTACTGAGTGCTGTATTAAGTGTTGTATGTTTGTGTTTGGAAGGTCTCTGGTGTTTAGGTAGGTTTCTGGTGAGTACCTCCATATATGATGATTTATGTGTTGAGTACATGGTTTGAGTAGGAGGTGTAGTATGTGGGCTGACAACCTGTTCAGTGTTACTGTTCTGTGCATGAGAAAACAAGATTTCCAGATTCTTACTGTAGGTGCATCTCTCACAAATTGTACTTGGGTGATTTAAGAGTAGAGGGTTGTCAGTATACATTAGGCAGTTGCTATACTGCCTCAAGATACCCATGTCAAGCAGGCTGGTAGCAGAAATGGAGGGAAACCTGATCATCCATAATGCTAGGTTAAGTCCTGTTTTCACAGTGGGGAGAGAAAATGGAGGGGTGTGGTTAACTGGGTGCTCTAAGCAGGGTTTATACTATCATAGCGGTGGTTCTCTAAATCATATAAGACTATTGTAGATTTGGTGGTTTTCATAGGTTCATAGGTAGTTACTAGGCTATCCGCCCTAGGGCCAATACAAGCCTAGCCAAAAATGTACCTTGGCTTTCGCCACCCAAGAAAATTATTTTTCTGTGCCCCTGTAGAGCAGAGCCACAGAGATGATCCTTGGGGTGAATGTCCTATATCCCATCCAGTCATCAAGATTTTTCTTGAAGAGTGCTAATAAGGAGCTTTGTTTGATATAGATAGGTAGTTTGTTCCAGAGTATGGGAGAGTCTCTGGGACAGGAATCTATCCCTCCAGCATGTTCTGCTTATTGTGGTGACAAGGTTTAGGACCCTAGAGCATGTAGCCTGGAGGGATTGGGATTTATTTAAGTGGAGCATGTCCAACAGTGCTGGGTTTGACATAGCTTTGTATGTTAGGCAGATATCGCCTCTGAGTAGGCGATATGTGACATTGTAAAACTGGAGTTTTTTGAGACGGTCTGTGTAGGGCATCTGTTTGAGGCCAGTAATCCTCTTTGTGAGGTATTTCTGAAGCCTTTCCAGTTGTTGTAGATGTCTTGTGAGGTACATACCAAAAGGGGCATTTTACTCTATAATGGGTCTAATGAATGATGAGTAGAGGGGAACAATGACCTCTTTTTTCCTGGATGAGAAACCTTTTGTGATGAGGTGTGCCATGTAGAAGGATTTCCTGACTACTGTGGTGATGTGATTATCAAAGGAAAGACTACTGTCCATCTGTGTCCCAAGGTCTCTTATCACACTTTCGGTGTTAAGTAGACTACCACCTATGTGGTAGCTCATGGGTACAGAGTTTTTACCAAAGGGGATGACAATGCACTTTTGGCATTGAGCTTGAGGCCATGGCTTTGACACCAGGCATCTGTCTCAGTGAGGCGCTTTTTTTAGGATGTCCACATCGTTAGGAGTTTCAATTATGGCTCCTAGTTTGCAGTTATCTGTGAACTTCATTAGCCAAAGACCTTCTATGTTAGCCTGTACTTCAGAAAAGTAGGTACCAAACTGGAGATGACCGAGGACCGAACCCTGTGGTACTCCACTTGTCACTGGTCTGAAGTCGGATATGGAGTCTGCTACTTTCACAGTGAGGGTTCTGTCAGTGAGCCAGTTGGCAACCCATCTTGTGACATAGGGATTTATACCTAGTTTATTGAGTTAATCTATAATTCCAGAGTGGGGGGTGGTGTCAAAACCCATGAGGAGATCTAGATAGGCTGTGTAAACCACCTTACCCTCATCTATGACTTTGGTGACTGCTTCAAAGAAGTCAGTCAGGTTTAGGAGACATGATCTGCCTTTTACAAACCCGAACTGGGTGGGTTCAGAGTTTGGAGATTACCAATGTCTTTGCTTATAAGTTCCATGGCCTTGCAGACCAGGCTTATTAGGCTAATGGGGTGGTAGTTCCTGGGGTCTGTGGTGGCTCGCTCTTTGTGGAGTGGGATAACCGTCACTGTGCACTATTCAGTGGGCACAAAGCCTGAGGTGAGGCTATGTTTGTGACTGTTTAAATGACAAAAGTGCAGCTGATGTGCTCTATGAGCAGCTAAGTGCAATTTAAAGAGTTCTCGGCTGGGTCACAGGCAGCTACTCACGGAAAATTTGTCTGCTGAAGTTTTTGCATCTATAACCATTAGTGGTTACCCCCACTGCATGGTAGTGCATGATGGTGCTATATGCAAATGATGAAAGCAGAGAAGAATACATTGTATTATACAAGACTTCTTGCATACAAAATTACTAGACTTATTAACTGATGACAGTAATTGAAATTTGATGTCAATATCTAAAAAGCCATTAAAAGTGATCAAAAAGTAGGTCTGCTTTATAGAGACAAACTCTATATAACTAATCATGCTTGCTTGATCACAACTACAATCACTTATTTATTACCTGCCTCATCTTCTATATGTTTCTCCCTTAACTATTAAAAATTGAACAATGCTACAGTAAAATAGCCAAGTCTGTAGCTAACTTACCCAGCAAAACTCCATAACTGTATTGCACACAAATAATTTAACTAGATCAAACTCCCCCACTATCTTAGCCTTCTTCAACTAAGAATAGTTCATGTGATTTCCCCCAGCATTGTAAACATCCATCTTTTAATGATCTCCTTCAGCAGTAAAGGCCACCAACAGATCCTAGATCAAGAGCTCAGTACCTTGCTTCCATTTTAAAGCTCCTAATTCCTTTGAAGAATTGCTGTGCTCTGTGCACATCTACAAATTATGGAATAGCCTAACTCTTTCACTGAGACAAATCAAACACTATATAAGAATCTGGCTCTGACATTGCTCACACATTCCTGGCTAGTTTATGCTGCAAGACTACACTGCAAATCACTTCTGGCCCTTATAAAAGTGTTCATACAATTTCCATTACTTTTACTTACAATTTCTGAAATGCCTATTTAACATCTACAGACACTGCAGTGGTGCAACGGTAGCATTGGTGTCTCACAGCAAGAGATAATCTGGTTCGATTCTTGGTGTTCCAGTTTCCTCCCATGTTCAAACATGCATCTGGAGCATTTCTCCCTTGACCTCTGCTGAAAACTGGCTATGTTCCAAGTTGGACTTTCTTGGTTAATAAATAAATTAATTTCTGCCTCCAGCTCTTCAATCTGCTCCTTCAAAACTGTTGCAAAACTTCTGTTTTGCACAAATTATTTAATACTACTTCATATTTCAGTTTATTTCTAAGATAGTATTCTTCAACCATGATTTTTCTTTTTTTTAGAGTTTTGTAGAGCATTTCATTACTTAGTAAGTATTAGTTACTGTTAAAATATATGTAATACCTTGTCTATTATTTGTTTTTGTGAGCTTTCTCCCTGGACCGCTACTGAAAAGGGATACTTTACCCAGTCAGACCTTCCAAGGCAACAAATGCAAATAAAGGTCCCCTATTGAAATGTTGGCACTTGTAACGTTGAGTGATGATAGTTTGGAAAAAAAAAAAAGATTGAAAAGGCAGAACAACAAATAACAAACATAGTTCTTCTCCTTTAAACCTGTTTATTTCAAGGATTCAAGTCCCCTTGCATCTCCAATGAGGGAGCAAGCCCCTCCCCCCACCGACCACGAACTTACACACACCAAAATCAAGATCTCCATACCTCGTGGAAAGGGAGAAGGGAAATATCACAAGAAATGGCTTTCTTAGACTTGATATAAATAAATCCATTTTCTTTGTCTGTTCAGCCTCTGTATTTTGGGACTTGCTCGTGCCAGTCCCAACATTTCAAATGGTTACCACAAGTACATACAACCATAAAACCATACATTTTTATATTCATACATAAGTATATTGAAGTGGATGGAAATAATATTTTGGAGAAGCTATATACAGCAGTTACAAAAGAACAATATAGAAGAAAAATTAAAAGTAAGAAAGAAAAAGGGTATTGGGGATATGGGGTGGATTTGAGAGAAGGCACACAATTGTGTGATTTGTTTCTATAATATATTAAAAAACATGGTAGACTATGGGCAGGGTTTCAGAAGGCAGAGGTTAGGTAATATTTGGGGTCGGAAGTAGGTGCACTTTGTAGGTTTTAAAAGATATATATATATATATATATATATATATATATATATATATATATATATATATACACATATATATATATATACATATATATATATATATATATATATATATATATTTTTTTTTTTCATGAACCCAAAAAACTGTTAGCAAAATATCCCGCAGCCTTCTGCTTTTCATGGCATCAGAGGTGAAATGTACAGTTTCCTGAGCCCCTGACACTGCATGTTTCCATATGTGTACATGTGCGTGTATGTGTATTTGTTTCTACGCTTTTCTGAATCTTTTATATTATTGGTGGTATATTCATTCATCACAATATAGATGTATTTTATGAATAATAACTGATTCACACTGTATAATAATGCGGGCCTTACACTGCCTCAACAGGTAGGTGATAAGTGAAATTTTTTTCCAATGAAATGTAAGCAAAATCACAGCATTTTACTTGCACTTGGTCATTTATAACCTTCAAAGGCATTTATTTGATTATATGAAATCAACAAACCCTTTTTTCTTCTCTGTAACTATTTTTAAAGCAAGCAAGAAAGAGCCTCAAGGTGCACTGTTCTAACTGGTTCAAATAACAAAATAAAAAAAAATGATACCCTTAGAACTATAGGCATGTAGAGCAGGTTTCCACAGATGGTAGCAGATGCCCATTCTAAGGGGGAATTCAAGCTGATGTACAGCTGAAGAGAACTGTAAAGTTAATTTAAAACAGCACCTTGTTTCACAGGCAAGCTACATAGCCCCATAACATTTTTCTGCCATTGCAAGCTGCGATTCCATTGATTACATACAATGGACAATTTCTGAGTTATGCTCATGAGAACATATGCTAATGCATGATGGTGATAATTTCATGTTATTACAAATGGAATTATTTCCTATTGAACTGCTGTTTAAATAGTCAAAATCTTCTTACCAAAAATCTTGATACACACCTTGACATTTTAAAGCAGTCATGCAGTCTTTATCAGTTTTAAATATCATGACCTCTTACTTCAAAATAAACAGTCTGTTGCAATATTATATGAGTATACGTGACCGCTGATAATTTACGAATCCAGACATGTGGTTTTCTAATCATGTTTATACCTTTTCCACAACCACATCCATTTGAAAGAAGGAAAAGCTTTGAGCGGTCATGTATTAGTTTTAATTGAGCTCCAAGAATAGTAAGTAATAGTGGAACTCACACAAAAGTAAGAATAACAGAATGTTCCTTTTAACAGAATTTTATTAGCAATAAAGCAACATCAAAAGGAAAAGAGCTAGTGTAACTCAATCTCTTTTTTTTCAGTTGTGGAAAGTAATGATTTGTCATGGTTGTTAATAAAGTTAAAAGTCTCTATTTTAGCAGCCTGAAGGCTACTTTCATACTAATCTTTTTTAGAGCTCCAGATGTCCTAGGGTGATTTAACAGGTCATTAAAACTTGCAAATATCTGGCAGTTTGTGAAGGGGATCCCACTGAATAATCTCTAAATCATTATTACTCTTCTGTTGGGTCTCCCTGTTTATGTCAAGGGTCAGCTAAGCATTCTGATGTGTCAGTGTTTGGAAATGTCTTCCATATATTATAATTAGTATCTCATTTCCTCATATTTAAACTAATTATGTCAAGCATTCAGAGTCCAAAGGAGCCTACACATGCTTTATACACAGATGCTTTACTTGGCTTTTCATAACTTCCCCCACCAAAGCAATTAAATAAACTTTTCTTAGAACACAATTACTGTCAGATTCACAAATTGTAATGCTTGGGATAATTCTGTGGCAGATATAAATACATCTGAGAGCAAGATGCAGATTCCCGAAAAGTGGCACAACAAAATACATTAGAACAGTTGGTGAGAAACAATAAGCGCATAAATGTGCAAAGCATTTACATACATTCTGTGAACACTTGTACATCTACAGGTGGCATGAGTATGCCAAGGTGTTGCATTGAGCACTTGTACATCTACAGGTGGCATGAGTATGACAAGCTGTTGCATTGAGCACTTGTACATCTACAGGTGGCATGAGTATGACAAGTTGTTGCATTGAGCACTTGTACATCTACAGGTGGCATGAGTATGACAAGTTGTTGCATTGAGCACTTGTACATCTACAGGTGGCATGAGTATGACAAGTTGTTGCATTGAGCACTTGTACATCTACAGGTGGCATGAGTATGACAAGTTGCTACATTGAGCACTTGTACATCTACAGGTGGCATGAGTATGACACATTCTTGCATTGAGCACTTGTACATCTACAGGTGGCATGAGTATGACAAGTTGTTGCATTGAGCACTTGTACATCTACAGGTGGCATGAGTATGACAAGTTGTTGCAGTGAGCACTTGTACATCTACAGGTGGCATGAGTATGACATGTTGTTGCATTGAGCACTTGTACATCTACAGGTGACATGAGTATGACAAGGTGTTGCATTACAGCACACAGCAGATAAACCCATGCAATCTATCAATAAAAATCAGACTGAGCTCCAACAGTGTAAAACAGGACGTAAGTAAATATTTTAGCCACTTGTGAGGAGAATGCATGCATGTAGATGAGAAATTAAGATAATGACACTGAAATAAAACTGAAATGGTTCTCAGTGTTAGTCGATCTGCACAATATGTTAATCAAATTTGTTGATACAGCACAGGATAAAAGCCAAATTTCTCTCACTGAAATACATAAAATGTATTATGTGTCAGAAATTACTTTCTGCACAGTAAAATATGAGAATAGAATGTAAAACAATACAAGTTAGACAAATAACATTTTTCAGATTTGATGACTGCAAAAAAAATAGTACATATTCATGAAATATTGCTTCTGGTAATATAAAACAGTACGATATGTTGCCTTTTCTGTATGTTGTAGATGGCCCATAGAATTGAAATTAGTTTCATTCTTAACAATGTATGAGTTGAGGTGTATTAAATGCAGTCTGGGACAAACAGGGGACATATTGGGCCAGATTCCATAAACCTCTCAGAATCCAGTGTATTACTCTGATAATAGTGCAAAACTTGCAGATAACGTTGTAATACAAAAATGTACAACAAGAAACTCAGAATAGCTCAGCACACAATAGAGTATCACAGTATGAATGGAGGACTAAAGAAACGTGAAGGTAATCTGTAAGTAATAATAAATGGTTGTCTAATCATGGTTTACAGTAACAGAGTTATGGAAAGATTATCACAATTCAACAATTCAAGCATCCAGATACTTATATATATATCTATATATATATATATATATATATATATATATATATATATATATATTTATGCATATATTTATATAGATGTATAGATAACAGAATCTGTACATTAAGGTTAAGGACAACAATGGAACGTAACTGACTCTGTTATGATATCCAAAAAAAAAAAATCCCAATGTAAGCTGCATGGCATTTGGAACATACATTTTCAGGAATAGACACAGAAGCATTTCAGCCAGCTACGGACATTTCCATAATTCATCCACTAACATAAAATACATGCTTCAAAGAAGCTGCAATGCCATTTCTAATATACATATATATTGACAACGCTCTTTACAGTAAATTCCGAAACAACTATGGATATATGTGAAATACATGTATTAATAAAATATGGCGGCTAGCACTTATTTTTATTTATTTATTTTTTTATTTTATTTTACATTTGTTGACTGGGATAGTCCAACTGGATATATGTCAATTTTCAGCGGAGTCCCAGGGAGAAAAGCTCCAGAGCAATTACAACAATTACATAGCAATTAAATCATAACGTTTTACAAATACACTTATTGTCAGACATAGGTAGACAGAATCCATACAATTTCTAATAAAAAATTAAAGACAAACAGCAAACATAGCCAGATTGCCAGAGCTAGCATTTGCAAACAATGGGTTTGGGACTTGTGTGGGGAAAACAAGTAATGCACATACCCAAGGAAAGTGGGAGCTAGAAAAGAGGTTGTGGGGTATAGGTGAAAAAGAAGGATATCCAAGAGGGGTGTTGGAATAGGAAAGTATGAATGTCTGAGGGAAAGTCAGAGGGGCATGGGTAATTTAAATAATTGATTTCAGTCTCATATACAATTGTATAGATAGACTTATACTGCATATGTTAGCAGTATACAAAGGCTGATTTATGGATCATCCACAGTTCTTAACGGCAATTCCTTGCACTCTCTGGTGTATCTACAGAAACCTATGAGTTCTGACACTATCAATATCTAGTACGTGATGCTGCTATTATGGACATTTCTTAACTCATGTATCCTAACAAAATTGTTAAAAGCACGTGCTGTTGCTGTTATGGATATTTCTTCAATGATGCTTCTTAACAAAGGTGTTATCAGTATCATCTCACCATACAAAGGATCCATATTATCTGTGGCCTGCCTACAGCTCCTGAAGTATTCCAATGCTTCCTGCAAGTTGTTCACTTGTTACTTGTAGTATTTCAACATGAAATGCAAGCAGACTCCTGTGGAATGATGCTGTTGTGATTGGACCTCTATTCAGAATGCTTGTAATGCCATGGGTTCTAATTCCACTCATGAACTGTAAAGGTATTTCAAGTTATGTTGATTGTGCAGACATTATGTATAAAGACAATGGTGTTAATTTTTACATGTCACATTTGTATCATTACAGGCAGTGTTATACAGACCTTTGCATTGCACAGAAATGCATACTGTTTATATTGACATATAATATTCATACAATCAAATCCAGAAATGGGCTCACACTAGAATCTTATCATGTGCATATCATTGTCTTTCAGATGGCCAACCATCCTAGGGATGACAACTTCTCCCCAAGGAAAATGACATCCTAATTGATGATCTATGGCAACATGGACAGAGAGTCCTAGGCCATTTGGGAGATACAGTTTGAAGAAATGAAATCTGGATTGACCTCATCAACATGATCAATGCAGTGGGAGGCCACAAATGACCCCATGAACCCTGTAGATGCTGCTGCTTGGACATGCCTTTCATGCAGCCAACACAGTGACACGTTATAAGAGACTGAGGAATGCCACCGGTGGTGGACCACCATTGACCCTTCATGATTACATCACAATATTTCTGGCCTCACTGTATACAGCAAGAATGGAGCAACACATCCCTGTCACTGGGATTGAAGCTGCAGTTCCATGCCGAGCATGTATGTTTTTCTTCCATTACATGGCTTTGTATTGAGATAATCATTGCATATTGCTATAGCATGCATATCCGTGTATTGCTGTTTTTGATTTACAGCAGCATGGTTGGGTCATGCACACACATCCACATAGGGGGAGGATGATGAAAGTAAGTCTAATGATATGTACTGATACAACTGAAGCACAGACAGAGCAGTCCAAAAAACATTTGTAATACTGTTTGCAATAATATTCACAGGTCCATCTAATTCAGGACTAAACCAAGGATTAGCAGGTGAATGTCTCCATTCTGTTACTGTGACCACTACCTTGTTATTGCCTCAGCCTCATTTCACACCACTGCAGTTTACTGTCATATTGTTATTTCCCTAACATTGTACACTACAGGCACATCCAGTGGAGACCCAAGCCATGCAGGTTCAAGTGTAGACAGACCAGGTATGTTTCAACAAAATTATCATAGTTTCCAGCAGTGTGAGGACACACCTGTGATACCTGAAATTTATGCCAATATTTGTCAACACAGGCTCATCTGGTGTACAGGTGCAACATCCATCATATGACTATTTGCAGCCCATGTTACTGTGTTGTATATAAGATGCTGGCAGTAATCGATTTGCTAAATACATGGCTGTGCTGCCTTTCTCATTACTGTCACACTGCAGGATCCACAGTGCAACCCACAACCTCTCCACAGCAGGAGTCTGTCAGTGGTTTGCTATTAACTATGTTTCAAAACTGTCATTGCTGTTAATCCTGTAGCTGTCCTGCATTAATACTGTGTCATTCTTACCATTCCTAGACCAGTCTGCATCAATGTCATTGAATGCATGTATGAGTGGTATGTGTATGTCGCGCATTCTATATGTTTCAACTGTGTTCAGCTTGTTAATGGTTTAAATGATGTGATCACTAATGCTGTTTTATTCCCTACAATAGTTGAAGTTCATCCCTTTTCAACAGTACCATCTGCCCATGAGCTGTTGTCAGGTGTGTGTGTTTTTTTATTCATCACATATGTCATCTATGCTACCATGTAACCAAATTATATATTTCATGTATGTAGATATGTAGATTCAGTGAAATGTACTTACAGTAGACCTCATGTAAAGTCATTATTATTTGTAACATTGCAGTGAGATATATATCCATCATGTGATGTAGGCACATTGTCCTGATCTGTGTCTATGTATCTTGTAGCACATCAACCATCTGTGTCATCCAGTAGCCCATCCAGTGATCATGATGTGGTTCAAGATGTGTCTCAGGATGGTAATGTGGCCCCTGGCACAGAGGACATTGAGTTTTTTTGTAGAGCCTATCTATGAGGATAACAGTGATGTTGCTGCAGCTAAAGCCTCAGATGTGGAAGATAACTTGTCTACCCATTTGGAGGATGCTGGCCTAGTGGATGTTGAACAAGGTGAGGCCAATGACCAACACACCCCAGTTGAGACCACTACTGATTAGCAATTCCATACAACAGCCAGAGAAATGGCATCTTGGAAGAAGTAGGCAAGTAGATGTTATGCATGGCCAGGAGTCAGAGGGTGTCTGCCTCCTGCTGCAGGTAAATGAATGGTCACACCAACAACATTGTTGTACATGTACTTGCCTATGCCACAGATCATGTGTCACACCAACTTTGTGTCATGCATGAAGAATAAGAGTGCAGACACAGTGAGATTATGGCTGCATTGTCCACTCAGAATGAGAGTCTGCTAGCTGTGGCATGGTAGGTCGAAACCCTGGCTTTTACAGTACTGCAGCAGTGTCCTACTATCAGCAAGATTCTGCATACCCTGACTGTGCTCAGCAGATTGCAACCTGGGAGAGGCAGACCACCTGCCTGCAGAACCACCATTAGCCATGAGAACTGCTGCCTGTGTTCCAATCAGCACAAAGTTCAACTGCTGGCTCATATGTGTGGTCCCAACAGTCACGAGGCCTTCAACTTGCAGTCCTGCTCCTTCATTGTTGTAACTCCATCCATCTCCTCTGGAGCAACCAGGGCAACATTTGTCTGTACATGGTCAGGAACAGCAGACCATAGTATGAGATGTTAGCGAGGTTGCCCTAGACTGTGGTAGAGTGTGTCCAACAATGTAGTACACACAGCTGTCTCATATTATTGAATTACCACTTTACTGTGATACATGTCTTCTGATGTTAAAGTTTCTGTATTATGTCCTGTGTAGTTTATCTTTTTTCATGTTATTATATTGTAGAGATTTGTATATGTAACACTGATGGGTGGCCCTTATTGTTTACCATACATAGATACAACAATTTAACTGTGTGTGCATATCTGTATCAGTTGTGTTCTGAGTTGGTAATACTTGTTGTGACACATTTATATATATTCAAGTTGTAATATTTATTTTATTTTTATTTTACATTTGTTAACCGGGGGTGTCTGACTGAGCCAAAAAGGCCCTTTTTCAGCAGAGGCCCAGGGAGAAAATCTCTACAAAGAAAAATTTACAGTCACATTTAGTTATTTAGACATGATCAGTATACACACAAATTACAAGAGGCACATTTTTACAGTGGTATGCCGCACATAAACAGTTACAATGGAGAGAACAAACAAAAAAATATCAATTTTAAAAATAAAGGTAATTAATAGATTTGTGGTGTACAGCTGAAATTTGGAACATAGGTAGAATACATACATAGTACACAGGTACAGTACATACATTGTAGATTAGCCAGTGTTTGTGAGTAAGATTGAAAACTATTATCAAGTTCTCTAGACTTTGTATGTATAGGTTATCTGCTTTCACTAGCCTGGGGAGCAATCATGGCACTGCCAACTTTGCTTGAGATGTTGCCTGATAAGGTCTTTAAAGGAGGCTTTGGATGATGTGTTTTGAATGCTAGTAGGGACAGAGTTCCATTTTGTAGCCACTGAACTACTATATAGTGCATCTCCAAAGCTATTGTAGCTGTTGGTGACTTCTAGCAGTAGTTTGCTTGATGATCTAAGAGGCCTTTTGGCTGAGTGATGTACTAGGTTTTTGAGAGCAGGACACTTATTGGGGAGGTAATAGATAGAATGACAGAGGCAGAGCTGATTGTAGGTTAGAAGGTTGGGCAGTTCAAGCCAGTGGAGCTGTCTCAAAGCAGTACAGTGATGAGTTCTATATGAGCAATTTGCAACAAAGCGGGCAATTCTGTTATAGCAGGCTTCCATTTTGCTTAGTTCAGTTTTGTTGAGATTAGTCAGAATGGGAGATGCATAGAGTAGGGTGGATAGAAGTTGGGAGCGAGCAATGGCTAATCTTGTGTTGTTGGTAAGAAATGGTTTGATAAGGTAGAGTGACCCCAGTTTGGCATGTACTATTTTAATAGTTAAGTTGAGATGACTATCAAATTTTAGGTGGGAATCTATGGTTATTCCCAATAGCTTAGCCTGTGCCACTGGAGCAATTGGAGTAGCATTTGTGGAGTAGATAGTGAATTGACTGTTAGTGTATTTGTTAGAACTGTTTATAATCATAAGCTGAGTTTTATTTGGATTGAGGATAAGTCGGGCTTTGGTAAGGTAGTTTTCAACGTCAGAGAATGCTAGTTGCGTTGTTTGCAGGAGGGTGGGAATGTTTTGTGCAGCACAGATTAAGGTAGTGTCATCTGCATATTGAATTATAGATGCATGCTGTGTGGAGGTATGGAGGTCATTTGTGAAGACTGTGAATAGTAGTGTTCCTAAGATAGAACCGTGTGGGACTCCTATAGTTATGGGCAGCTGAGGAGAGAGAACATTTTCCCATTTCACAGCTTGGTACCTGTCAGTTAAGTACCTTTGGAACCAGGTAAGAGTAGAATTTGATAGATGATATTGGTTTAGTTTGTTTAGCAGGATCTGGTGTGAGACTGTGGCAAATGTATTGGACATATCCAAAAAAAGAGTTGACACTTGTAGGCCTTCATTTTTGAGATGGTTTACTGTGTCTGTGAAGCAGAGGAGGGCTATAGTAGCACTATGGGCAGGTCTGAAAACATGCTGAGTAGGTGACAGGATGTTGCTGTCTAGGAGATAGTTTAGCATCTGGGTATGGATGCATTTTTCTAGGATTTTGGCCAGGGCGGAGAGTAAAGCAATGGGTCTGTAGTTATTAAGTTCAGTGGAGGTCGCGCCTTTATGTATGGGTGTAACATAGGATATTTTCCAGAGTTTGGGCACATAATTTTCAACAATTGATCTGTTTATGAGAGTGGAGACTGGGATAGCAATAGCATCTGCTGTGAGTTTCAAGAAATAGCTGGGGAGTAGGTTGGCTGCTGTTGATGAGGTTTTTAGTTTGGAGAGCATGCTTTTGATTGAAGTGGTAGAAACTGTTTTGAGGGTAAAGCTTGTATTAGTGTTATTTGTGTTGGGGGGGATAGTGAGGAAGGAACTGTCCTGTGATACTAAGGATAGAATTGAGTTCACAAAGTGGGAGTTGAATTGTGTTTCGATTAGAACTTTAGTGTCATGGGTGGTTGGTTTGGGGGTAGCCTTTTGGGTGGATTTTAGTAGCTGGTTTACATTTTTCCAAAATTTTTGCGGGTTGTGTTGGTATTTAGTTTCTAATGTTGTGTAGTAGGATTTTTTGTCCAGCCTAATGCAATTTTTGCACGGTTGCGCAGTTCTTGGTACTTAGTTAGGCTTTGTGTTTCTTTATTTTTTTTATAGTAAAGCCAGGCAGTGTCTCTGGACTTGAGGATTTGTTTGGTTTCTTTACTGAGCCAGGGGTTTGTAGAGGTTCTAACCTTGATTTTGTGCAATGGAGCAATAGTGTCTAGGTGTTGTAGAAATGTTTTGTTGAAATATGCTACAGCCTGGTCAAGTGGGAGGGTTTTTAGGGGGGTTCAGTCACAGTTACAGAGTAAAGTGTTGAGGACCTCAGGAGATAATTCTTTTGTGTTTCTAGTGGATATATAGTTAGTGGTTTTGCATATGCTTGTTCTACTACATATAAAGTATATTATGTTGTGGTCACTTAAGGTGTCTGGGAGACTGCCTGTGTGAGGATACAATGTGGGGTTGTTAGTTAGGACCCAGTCAAGGATGGATTCCCTTTTAGATTTTTTATCACATCTAGTTGGAATTTGGACTAGCTGCTGGTAGCCATGGAGATTTATTAGATTACTTGGTGGTTCTGATATACCGGTGAACCAATCTAGGTTGAAGTCCCCCAGAATAAGGGTTTTTTGTGAGTATGTGGAAGAACACCAGGATAAGAAGTCTTCAAGTCTAGCAGGTGTATTACCAGGTGGAGTATAGATCACAATTGTGGTGATGACCTTTTTAGGGTGAAGTTGAAGTTGTGAGATAAGTATGTCCCAATTATTGGGGGAGGGGTAGGAGTTTGGTAATTGATGGACAGTTAAGTTGGACTTGTACAGTAAGGCTGTTCCACCCCCTTTACAAAGTGGTCTGTCTTCTCTAATGATATTGTAGCCTGTAGGGAGAACTTCTGAGTTAATTATGTTTTTATTTAGCCAGGTTTCTGTTAAAGCAACTATGTCTGGGGAGTCTGGTGCTATTGTGGCCTGGAGTTCAGGTATTTTATTTTTGATACTTCTAATATTAATATTTAGCATTAAAAGATGGTTGGTTTTGCTGCTGTTGTTGATTTGCCCAGGGATGAAGAAAGTGGGGTTGTTATGTTCTGACATTTGTGTTGGACAGGATGGATTTTGAATATTTTATGATTATGTTTTTTTTTGTCTGATGCTAAGTGTGTACATCTAGTGGGTACTTGCCATTAGATACAATCTGTGATGCTGTGGTGGGGCAGCATCTGAACATCAATGTTCAGTCTGGGTACTCATGTATGTGTGGCTTGTCCTGATTCATAGATGTGGGTCAGATGCTACTATATTGCCTGGGCCTATACTTGCAGTCACACCCTGTGTTGTCTATGCCTGTGTCTTCTGTACCCTATGTCCTCCTGCTTCTCCTACAATATTTGTGGGATGTCCTCTTCAAAAATCTGGAGTTCATAGGTTCATAGGTTCATAGATTAGTACTAAGCTAACTGCCCTTGCGAGCCATTTTAAGCCTAGCCAATTATCCTTTGTGAGACACAAACCCTGAACCTTGTGCTTGTAAGGCAAACACCTTAACCATTAGGCCACCCTCCCACCCTTGGGGTAGTTCTTGCATACTTGCAAATAGAAGACAACTATGTGTTCTGGTTAGCATGTTGTGCAGCATGGCAAGCACTGTTATCATCTGTGCTGCCTTTTCAGGTGTGTATTGCAGTGCACCCCCAGGATGTGTCTGGTGCATTACAGTTCTCCACTCATGAGAGTGGATGGAAAGTATATGTAGTCATCCACCTTGTTGCACATTGAATCCAAGAATTTTGCTAGGATATGACAGGCAGCAGTCTGAGATACTCCCACGGAATCCCACATTTGTCTCGGGAATATCCCAGATGCAAGTACACCCAGGATGAGACACACTTTAGTTTCAAGGGGCATGGGATTTCCTCACAGGGTCTGGGCAGACATGTGTGGGGCCCACCTATTGCAGACAGTCTGCACCAGTTGTCAGTCTAGCTGATATCTGTCAGTTATTTGCTGGTTTGACAACTGGTTTAGTTGGAGCATTCCCCTCACTTTAGCTGGCTGCCTTCTAGGGTGCACAGCCACAGCCTCATTTTTGGCTTGTATCATTGCAGCCTATTGAAGTATATTAAAGGCAGGTGGCATTTTGATGTATTTTTTAATGTTTTAATGTGGATTTCACTGTAATCCATAGTATTCACTTGGATTCCTTGGAGTTTGTAAAGCATATGCTGAGGATTTTTGAAATGGAGTCTATGTGGCAGTTTGTTGCACTTAAATTGCACTGTGTGCACACATTGTGTTTTGGAATCAGACCAGTGTGCATGGCATCCCTAAATATCCTTCTCTTAATATTTAAGTATTTCGGCTTCCTTCAACATGTGTTCTGAAATCACATTCACAGCAGGTGTGCTGAAGTCTTCCTTCAGCTTGCTGAGCTGTCTGTAAATAGTTTTTTCGAGCTTTATGAAATCCAGCCCATTTGGTCCTGATGAAATCATAGAAATCATAATAAATAAAAGGCAAGTGGACCATTTATACTTTATACTTTAGTAGTCCCCAGACTTAGACCTTACCTGCTTTTTCAAGAGGCTATATTCTGGTCATGGTGGGTATGAATCTGTGACTGTCCATCCAGTATTCAAACTCCAAATATAGGAGGTCCTCAGGGTCAGGCAATTTGTCATTTAGACTCCTAGAATTGAGCACCACCACCTTGATATTGCCTGGTTCTTTTTTTATTTTGTTTTTTGTTTTTTTTTTGGCTGGAAGATCCATAAACTGGATTCTGCAAAAAAGGCACTAAGTATAGGAAAACCCTTAAATGATAAGAGGAAGCTGTTGTTGAAGCAAGTACGGTTGTGCAGCAGCTCATTTCAAGCAGACACCTAGTAGCTCCACCTTGAATGACACCATTTATTCAGCCAATTGTTGAAATCTATCATCTTTTCTTTGTATCTTGACATCATTGTTGGAGAAGGTAGGATCACCTGTTACTTGCATGGAGAGCACAAAAATGTCTTTCTACCTATCCCTCAAGCTTTTGCATGCCAGGTCATTTACACCTATATGGAACACCACCACATCATGTCTTCATAGGTTCCTACCAGGCTAACCTGCCCTGTGAACCATTGTTTTTAAGCCTAGCCAATTATCATACGTGAGAATCAACCCTGAACCTTGTGCTTGTAAGCAAAGCACCTTAACCATTATGCTAACCTCCCGCAAGTCATACCTGTTTGGTTTACAGTTCTTGAGGTCCCTAAAGTATTAAAGATCTGAGAACCTGAAAGATAGCTCAAGATTGTTATATTTTTGTCCAGCCTTGTGAGAGTAGAGTCTGTTTATCTAACTATAGAGTCATAAATCACCAGTAAATTTGTATTAGTGGAGCATTTCATTCCAGGAGATTGCTAGAGTGAACTTTCAAGATGTTTGACCACATCAGAGTGGTCCCTCCAGACAGTATGTATTGTCTGTGTGATCCACTTTTGTAATACTGCCACCATGGTATTTTCCATACTCAAGTATTTATTGTCTAGGCACAATATTGCAGACATAGGTTCCTAGGTTCATAGGTTGGTACAAGGCTATCGTCCCTAGGGCCTATACAAGCCTAGCCATAAAAATTCCCTGGATATTTATTCCCACAATATTTACTTCTCTGGACCTCTGTCTAGCAGGGCACCTGACATGATCCCCAGGGTGAATTTCCTATCTCCCATCCAATCATCAAGGTTCCTTTTGAAGAGAGCCAAGGAAGTGCTCTACTTGACATGTATGGGCAGTCTGTTTCAGAGTATGGGGGGTCTCTGGGTCAGGAACCTATCCCTCCAGCATGTTTTGTTCATTGTGATGACAAGGTTTAGATCCCTGGAGTGTGTGGCTCTGTGGGATTGGGATTTCTTTAAGTGTAGCATGTCCAACAGTTCAGGGTTTGACATGGCCTTGTATGTTAAGCAGAGATCACCTCTGAGTAGATGATATGCCACAGAGTATAGTTGGAGTTTTTTTAGACAGTCAGCATATGGCATCTGCTTTATGCCTGTGATTCTTTTAGTGAGGTATTTCTGTGTCCTTTTCAGCTGTTGCAGATGTCTCGTGAGGTACATACCAAATGGGGCATTATACTCTATAATGGGTCTAATGAGGGATGAGTACAGTGGGACAATGACCTCCTTTTTTCTGGATGAAAAGCCCTTAGTGATGAGGTGTGCCACATAGAAGTATTTCCTAACTGTTGTGACGATGTGGTTATCGAAAGTGAGACCACTGTCCACCTGTGTCCCTAAGTCTCTCATCACACTTTTTATGTTTAGTATACTGCCACCTATGTGGTAATTCATGGGTACATGTTTTTTTCCAAAGGGGATAACTATACATTTCTTGGCATTAAGCTTGAGCCCATGGCTCTGGCACCAGGCATCTGTTTCTGTAAGGCCCTTTTGTAGAATATCCACATCATTTGGGGATTCAATAACGGCTCCCAGTTTGCAGTCATCTGTGAACTTTGTTAGCCAGAGTCCCTTAGTGTTGGCCTGTACTTCAGAGAAGTAGATGCCAAACAAGAGTGGTCTCAGGACTGAACCCTGAGGTACTCCACTTGTCACTTGTCTGGAGCTGGATTTGGAGTTGGCTACTTTTACAGTCTGGGTTCTGTCAGTAAGCCAGTTGGCAACCCATTGAGTGATGTAGGGATTTATGCCCAGCTTAGTAAGTTTATCTATGATTCCAGAGTAGGGGATAGTGTTGAAGGCATTGGCGAGGTCTATATGTGTACTGTATGTGTACCTTACCTCTCCTTTATGTGTATTTCCAACCTTTGTCTGTGATGTCTTGAGATATTGTTATATGTTTACACCTGTTCTTTTGTCCTCCACCAATTTCCATGTATTTTCCATTCCTTCTATTCTATCCCAAAATAAATAAATAAATAAAAATAGCTCTTAATCACACCAAAAGAAAAAAATTTCCATGCACCTCTGACTCTCCCTCCGAACTTCCTCTTCCATCATACCTCTCCTGCCTCCATCTTTTTCATGCTTACTCCATATCTGCATTTCTACCACCCTATTTCCTAGGGTGTGTGCATTACTTGTGTTCCCCAGTTTACAATCAAATGTTTGAAAGTCACCTTACCATGGTAAATCAGGTTGATGGTAAAAGTGCAAAAGTTTAAAACTACGAGTGGGAATCCTGTCGCCTCCAAAGCATCGGAATTTAGCTTGCATTCGCTGTTTTGAGTGCAGCTGTTTACAACTGGATTGCACTACAGTGGGGATCAGGAATAGTACCCTTTTCCTCACTGTAGTGCGATCTTGGAGTTAGAATATATAATTAGCAGGGGGTGTGGGGGTGCAGGTGGGCTTGGCCCCTTCAAAACATTGATATTACATCTCTGGCTGTCCAAATAAACCGGGTAATGTCGATAATTTTGAATTCGACATACCGACATTAGTGCATTTGAAGTTCTGAGCGAATGGTGCACACATTTTCATAATTTCAGTTCAAGTAAGTCATTTCATGCAAATAAATCCAAAAAGCAGGCAAACAAGGAAAAATCGCACAAATAAACCAACAAATGAACCTGGATGCCACTGTTCAGCGAAACAATAAAGCCATGGAGTGAAATGTAGCCAGACTTCCATTTAATAGTAAAAGCCACAAAACAACAAAACACATAAATGTATTCAACACTTCGTTTTCATTTCTAGCACTTCCTCAGATGTGGGCTGTCACAAACCAATCCATTTCATTACTTAGACTCCTGATGAAGTGGATTGGTTTGTGACAGCCCACATCTGAGGAAGTGCCAGAAACGAAAATGAAGTGTTGAATACGGTTATGTGTTTTGTTGTTTTGTGGCTTTTACTATTAAACTCAAGTCTGCCTACATTTCTCTCCATGGCTTTATTGTTTCTCTGAACAGTGGCATCCAGGTTCATTTCTTCCAAAACCAGTTTTCACAATTTTGATAGTAAACCGTGTTCCTCACATATGTCCTGCACCCCTTGTTAGCTACTGTTAGCCATGACCAAGTGGTTGCAATTGCCTTTCTCTCTAAAAAAAAAAATTATAATAAATTTTATGGATTATGTCAGATTCTGCAAACTGTGATGGGTATATTTCTATATATCTGTCTATGAATTATGATAATATCCATCATTGTTTGTGGATATTTGTCACTTTTCAGACATTATGGCAGATGCACGTTTGTCTTCCTTTCATACTTCATCTATTACTGAATGTTCCATTGTGCTTGTATAATTTCCATAGATGTGCATTGGTAATGCACGTGTCTTACTTTACATATAAGTTTTTTTGACATTCAGCTTTGACACAACATTGCTGTTTATTTTCTGCTTTGTGCCGAGTTATATTACTTGGTTAGCCACAGTTCTTGGATGGAACACAGTTTTACTTCACCGAATAACATGAACTTTATGGAATCTGGTCCCTGATATCTTTACCATTTTACAAATGAAAGTCCGTACTAAAATTCAGCCACCTCAGCACCTGCCAGCTATACTTCCTAACAGCTTGTGCCCAGGGCAGGTGCCCCACTCTCCCCACTGAAGTTATGGCCCTGGCCAACTGGAGGGTAGAAGTTTGAGAACAGATGTTTGTACATGAAGGTAGAGAATATGAATGCAAAAATTTGATTTAAGAGTAGGCTGTTTGCAGAGATTAGAAGGTGGTTAGATCTTTGAAATCTTCTTGAACCGGATATATTTATGAAGTGGCAAATATTGTTCAAAGTGCTTTACAATGTGTTTGTGTTTAATGTGTTGCCTACTACAATTAGTGGAATTGAACCTTTTAATTTTAGAAGAAGGATGTTTTTGGCTATACAGTATCTAGTCTCTCAAGTCTCGATTAAGGAAATTGGAGATCATATAGTAAAGCATTAGCTGATTTAAGACATTGGTGGTAATGATGTCTATGCTTGCACTGAAAACAGGGTAGGACCATGCACTATCCTTATTTATAGGAATAAACTCATGACAAAAGTTTTCCATGTGGGTGTTAAAGTAGTAAAATATGAACATTATAAAGCCTTCAGGAGGTTCCAAAGAACATGTTTTGGTTTTAGATTAGTTAACGTTTAGTTTGTTGTCTAATAGACAGCTACAGATACCAAGGATGTCTTTCTAAAGGAGTATGTAAAGTTCTTTACATTATCTCAGAAGCAAATAAGGAGGAGACTGCCAGCATAAAGTGTCATGCTTAGCAGATGAAAATGAGCTGGAAGTTAATTAATAATAAATGAGAAAACAAATGGTCCAAATACTGGAGCTTGAATACAACAAGAGCTAAACCATCCAGGGGAGGAGAGGCCACTGTTGAAGTTAACTTGGACGAGTCTTTTATTAAGAAAAAAAATCATACTAGAGATTCTTGTGTGAAATCAAGGTTTCTGAGATGTTTAAGTAGCACGATTTGCTCCACAGAATCAGCAACCATGAAGATTCCATTACCCGTGTTACTATATATTGTATTATTAGCAGTAAGAATGGCAGTTTAGGCATTAAAATCAAGACAGACCTTTTGCTATAATGATGATAAAATATACCTGCCATGGAGAAATTGGACTATTTACCTACAGAGTATTTTCACTAAAGTTTTATCTGAGTGAGGCACGATCAAACTTGGCTATAGATATCTGAATGTATTGAGTCTGGAATTCTGAGAAGGGAAGCAGCATTGTCAGGTCTCTATTCTAAAGGGATAGTGAAAGCATGCAGTAAGTATATGTATATATACATATATATATATATATATATATATATATATATATATATATATATATATGTGTGTGTGTGTGTGTGTGTGGGTGTATACAGTGAGTGGCTGTGATGTGTAGCAGGCATTTTATTTAATAAATCTTGTGTGGGGGGACTGCAGGTAGATAGGATTTGTCAGGAATTAGTGCTGGACCTTTTAAACTGCCTTAAGTGAATGGTAGGTTTGAGTTCATAGTCACAAGGCATGCTGTCAAAGATACCATTAAGGGACCTAGCCCAGATTCCCAACTGCCCCAAAGCACTGTCTGTTTAAGTGACTTGCCCATGGTCACATAGTTAAGTAAATCAACGTGGAAAAAGTCAAACCATGCAATCTTGGCACAGGGTGCAGCACATTAACAAGACAGCCCTTAGTCCTCTGTGCAACTGTCAGGAAAGAATACTCCAGAGTTAGGAAGCCAGAAGATGAAAAGTAAAAAAATTGTTACTGCTTTGAAATGAGGATAATGTCTGGCTGAAAGAGTATTTCAAAAGGATGGCAGTATCTTGAATGTTAAAAATGTCATTTTGGGAATCTTTAAACTGAACAGGGATTTTCTGCTTGTTGTTGTAAAGAAGTAATTTGATCTGTGCCCAAAATACTTCTGGGTCCCTGAGCAGTGCTTTTAATTAATTCTTTATTAAGATAAGCAATTTTTAAAAAAATCCAGTAAAACAGTTAAGTAGCATGGCAGAAACAAAACATTTAAATTGTATTAACTAAATCTATTATTATTATTATTATTATTATTATTATTATTATTATTATTATTATTATTATTATTCAAGCACCCTTTTAATGATTTTAACATCAGTAAACTGCACAGAATAAAAATACATTTACTAACAAAAGCATACAATTTTCATAGCTGCATAAATGTCTCATATAATTATTTACTCAAGATGGCAATAAAGAAAAGACAGAACCGACTAAAGATAATATTTTCAACACACGAATATGAACATTTGGCTGTCTCACTGAATGGACTACAGAAGGAAATGAGGAAAGATAAAAGAAGAGCCATGCTGATCCTAGACTGGAAATAAAAATGAAACATGAAATGCATTTATGCATGCATTTGTTTATTTATTTATCCTTTGTTGGCCAGGTTAGTCCTACTAGGCTAGTAGCCTCTTTTTAGGGGAGACCCAAGGCAGGAAATAAAGAAATACAGTTCTGATGCATTCATTGTTGATTTTTATTTTAATAACCAATAACGGAGTAGAGTTCTTTGATCTCAACTTTATTGCATTCTTGTTGAGTCAAAGGTAGTGAATAAGGCAATATTAAAACCATACAGCTGTGTTGTACGGAAAATGTATAATGAAATATAAAAGTGCGCCATGTCACTTTATGTTCAATGTGATTGATGATTTTCTCACTTTGATGTTTGAATAAAGTGATTAATGTTATCAAAAGTCCAAAAATTTTACTGCAGACTCAATGAGAATATGTGTACGAAGAGAGATAAAAAAGGTTCTGGAGGCAGAAAAGAGATTAATAGAGAAGAAAGATCTAGCAAATAAGTTTTGTTTAGATCTGCAAAAAAGGAAAGGAAAGTATATTGAAGGAAATACGAAATTAAAAACAGTGTAGATTCTGAAATGGTTGGCAGGATGTATGTTTTCAGCAGAAAGTGAAACAACCCATCAAAACAGGTTTTGTAAATCAAAACCATCTTCTGCTTGAAATAAGGGGACAAAAGAAGGAAGAAGAAGATTTATATGAGAAGAAAAAGAAATGAAAATGGCAATAGTAGGTAAGAGGAAATCGGAATAGTATTCCAAGTGAAAACACGTACGATAGTCAAGTCATGTGCAGAGAATGCTGGCTATTGCATGTCTAGTCTAGTCAACAGTTTTTTGTATACTTGCGTGCAGGTTCCAGGTATTTATTTACTTTTAATGCATTGCTGGCAAATGATGAAGGTTTAGCTACATCAGATTGTTGCATCATGCAGCCACAGGGTCACTCTGCAATAGATTACTTAAGACAAGAACTATTTACAAAAGGTTGTTCAAAAGTATGTTTTGTCTCCGGCTGTCATTGCAAATGTTTGTCTTGTGATATAAAAATGTAGCAATGTCCTACTGGTATGATATATGAAAATGTATTTCATTTTTTAATTTATTTTTGTCACATCGTTTTTAAATAAACTACACTGTGTGCAATAATTTATTAAAATTGGCTTTGATAAATAATCACAGAAAATGAAGTAATTTCACTAAGAAATTGAAAGGCTTCTCTCATGCATACCTAGTGTATTCCATGAGATGCTGTAAACTAGCTGTGTGGTCTATTTCAGAAGATTAGAAAAACCTTCCTGCACAAGTGCTGTAGGATATTGAACCACATATCGCACAGACTGTAACTTTCTGGTACACTGTCTTCCTCAAGCAGCCTTGGCTACAGGATCAGCAGCATTCAGTAATGGCTCCCATAAAGGAAGAGTCAAAGGTAGAGACAAATCCCCTCATCATGTTTGGGCAGTTGATGCGTGTATCTATATCGGACTGGTTCCTCACTAATGTCTCACAGTGACTGAGTACTCCAGCTAAATGGACAGATATCTTCATAAATATGGCATTCAGTTGCTGACCTGAGCTAAGCTGAGAAATAATTTTCTGATAGAATTATCTATTATGCAACAGAATATAGAGTAGATAAAAGTAATTGGTTTAAAGAGAAAATTAGGATGTTGGGATACGGTAAAAGTGTGATTCATAAAGATAGCTCACATATGCATAGAGATGGTACCCTAGACATGTAACAGGTCTACTTAGTTAACAAAGCCAGATTAAAAAGCAGTGCAGGTACAGATGGCACTGGTAAGCAAAATCATACCTGTCATCTTTTCAGAATTTTGGAGAATGTCATAGATTTTGCCTTATATTTTTGCCCCATCTCTAGTAATTTTTTTTTCTGGTAAATCCCTGAGGATTACAGTCAGTCAATAATACCAAACCTTATAGTTTCCTGTTCATATTGTTCGGATAATTCATACTGATGCACAACCTGTTCTATTAACATTTTTTACAGATGACAACCTGTTCAACTTTTAAAAGTGAATTGGGGTAATATTTAAAAATTGTCTGCAGTTTAGGGCCTCTGCACCCCATTATTTTTGCCATTGTCAAGACTTTTTGACCAAAGAATTTGAGTGGTACAAGCAGAATAATTCTGCTTGCTGCAATTCACAGTGTAAAATGTCACTTTGAGGAATGTGGCAGCTTAAGCTGCAAAGCAACACATTTCCAAATATCTGCCAAAACATAGTGACATAATACATATAAAATGAATAAAAGAGCAAAAATGAAATGCTGATCCATATAACATGGCTAAGCAACAGCAACCTAATTGTAACACCTATACCCAATGTAGCAGTTTTTAAGAATCCCCCTGTCATAACAAGCATCTACACCTAACTGCAGAGTGCATACTGGCAAACAAAATTATGGACAGAGGCAGTCTGTAAAATTATGAAGGATACCAACACCCAAAGACATTCTACCCTGATATTACCCCATCTTGAATTAAGATATAATATTGTCATATAACGGATGTTATTGGCTAGGCTTGTAAAGTCTCTTGTGCCATTAGCCTAGTAATCACCTATGAACCTATGGTAGCTGAGAAGTGTAGTCTGCTCATTGGATAGGCAGCCAGCCGCATACTATCCAGGACCATCCAACCTTTCCATAATGAGATGATGATGATGATGTCTGATGGTATGCATGCACAAGCAAACAATGTTACATTTGTTTAATTCTCATTGCTCATGTAGTCACATATTCTTTACGGCAGTCCTTCTTCAATAGAACAATCTCTATATGTGCATAGGTTCATAGATATAGGTTCATAAGTTAGTACTAGGCTAACTGCCTTTGTGCGCCATTTTAAGCCTAGCCATGTGACAATCAAACCCTGTACCTTGTGTCTGTAAGGTAAACACCTTAACCATTACACCAACCTCTCACCCACTTGCAGCATGTGCTACTCTGAGTACAGCATCATTAATATGCATATCATTGTAGGCACGTTATAGTGGAATACTCTTTATGTGGTGCATTATCAGCATTTGATTATATCTGAGGTATAGTATTAAATGTCTGCGTTATTGCATGTAAAACAATAAGCAGCAGCCATTTGCATAAATATTCATATCCACTGAGCGTCACCAAGCATTCGATAAAAAGTACCATAATACATGACTTAATAATAAGACTTAAACCTACTTAGACTTAACCTTAGAAGTATACATAATAAAATAGCCCCACTGCATGCCTGGATTGATCAAAATAAACCTGACATACTAGTCCTTATTAAAACATGACTGCATCCCAATGTAAAAGACTCAGAAATAATACCGTCAAACTTTGCAATAACCAGAAGAGATAGATCTAAAAAAATGGGGGGAGGGACAGCACTTCTTTATCCCTCTACACTCAACATCACATCCTACACCAATAATATATCCATTTTTTTCCAATGCTGAGGTAATAATCTCCTTTTTGAACCTTAATATATCAAAAATAATTTGCATAATAGTAATATCATGAGCGGACAAGGTGATCTGCTGTGATGACCACTAACCAGGAAAAGTCGAAAGAGAGACAAAGAGTAATATATATCCCACCAGGTAACAATATACCAGTGTTGGAAAATATTTTATCCTGGACATCCCAAACAATACACCTTGAAACAATAATCTTAGGAGACATAAATATAGATTGGCAAACCATACCTTCCGACTCCCCCACAAATAGTATAAATCTGTATGTTTTTTCTCAGCTTATCAATCCTCCAACAAGATACAGCAAAGATCTTGCCTGCCAATCCATCTTAGACTGGATTCTAGTATCCCACCCTGCTAATCACCCCCCTTCTGATACACTGCCTAGCTCCCTGAGCGATCATCTACAAGCTTAGTCCCTCAGAACAAACTCCCAACAACTAAGAGTGTGTGTGTGTGTCTTTAGTACACACTATAAAATCAGTTAGGAACTCAATTAATTTTTGTCAGCATAAATTCACAGGAAATATACTGGACACCCTTTAAACAGCTACCCCTTAATGATGCTGTACTATACTTTAATAACACCTTCCTTCACATACTTAATACACCAGCTCCCAAACTACCCCTTAATGATGCTGTGCTATACTTTAATAACACCTTCCTTCACATACTTAATACACCAGCTCCCAAACTACCCCTTAATGATGCTGTGCTATACTTTAATAACACCTTCCTTCACATACTTAATACACCAGCTCCCAAACTACCCCTTAATGATGCTGTGCTATACTTTAATAACACCTTCCTTCACATACTTAATACACCAGCTCCCAAACTACCCCTTAATGATGCTGTGCTATACTTTAATAACACCTCCCTTCACATACTTAATACACCAGCTCCCAAACTACCCCTTAATGATGCTGTGCTATACTTTAATAACACCTTCCTTCACATACTTAATACACCAGCTCCCAAACTACCCCTTAATGATGCTGTGCTATACTTTAATAACACCTTCCTTCATAGCTGCCATTTGTATATAAAGAATCAATAAGAACTCAGCACCATGGCTCTCTAAGGAATGTAAACACCTGCTGAAGCAAAGGGACCTAGCCTGGATAACCTGGAAACAAAACAAAAATGAACAAAATCATGTTAATTTCAAAACACTATGTAACAAAGTGACAACACTAATCAACAGAGATAAGAAGTCATATTATTCCCAGCTTCAACTCCAGCATAAAATCAACCCCAGAAAATGTTGGCACTCCATATATTCTCTACTTAACCCTGGAAGAAATGGAGAGCACACCCTATCACCTCATACCCCTCCATCACAAATAGCCAAAAACTTTAACAAGCACTTCATAAAATTAATTTCAGAACTACTAATTAACACCCCTAATGCTGGACCCCCCACCCTTCAACCTATTCAGACACCGAACCCCAGGCCAACTACTTCTAACCCTGTCATTACTAACCCCCCTACTCAACAAAATGTCATACAAACCCCATTCTCATTTCAGCCCATACCCACTGACACCATTAAGAAACTTGTACAAAAACTAAAACCCCACTCTACTTCAGCTGACAATCTCCCCCCATACTACCTCAAACTGGCTGCTAACTCAGTCGCTACCCAATCAGTATCCTTATAAATGGGTCTTTATCGGAATCAGAAGTACCTATCATATGGAAACAATGTCATATCATCCCCCATTCACAAAGGAGGCAACTCTTTTGATCCATCCAATTTCCGTCCAATGTCCATCTTGTCACCCATATCCAAAATTCTCAAGACCGGTATCCATCAGCAGGTAATGCAATATCTATTGCAAAACAATCTTTTAACCAAAACCCAACATGGCTTCTGATCTAGCCACAGCACAGCTACAGCCCTATTATCTTTTACAGACACTCTGAACAAGGCCAGTAATGCAGGATGCTATACAGCCTCAGTATTCCTTGATCTTTCCAAGGTTTTTGACACAGTGTCTCACCCATTAATTTTGAACACACTGTCTAACTTAGGCTTCTCACATAACACAGTAAAATGGTTTCAGAGCTACCTCAAGGATTGTAAGCAAGCAGAGAAATGGTCCAACAAACTCACCCTTTCTCCATAACCCTACTGGAATCTCCCAAGGCTCCATCCTCGGACCCCTACTCTTAAACATTTTCACAAACAACCTTCACACTGCCTCTCACCCTGGGACCTTCATTCAATATGCTAATGATTCCACCATAATCTGCACTGCTCAATCACTACCAGAACTACTCTAAAAAACTCAACAGTCCTATACAGCAGTTGAATCCTGGCTAAGAAATGCCCAACTCTTTCTTAAACCAAAGAAGACAAAACTAGAACTCTTTCATCCCAAAAACACCTCCCCTGTCACTGATTATTTCAACATCCTTACATCTGACAACACTGTCATAGAAATAGTGCAGGAAACTAAACCTCGAGGTGTTAGCATTGACAAACTTTCATTTGACCACCATATACAGCAGAATATAAAGAAAACTCATCAAACACTGGGACTTTTATATGGAAACAAACACTTTTTACTGCAGCAACCAAAACTACCCTTACAAAAACATTTTTACTTCCCTCTCTTCTGTATGGTGCCCTTATCTTAACTAACTTAAAAAATTCTACGCTAAGCAAGTTGGAACAGTGCTACAACAAAGTTGCAAACATTGCCACAAACTCTAAATATCACACACACCACTGTAAACCACTCGTAAAATTAAACTGGCTTGAAGTTCCCAACCAACTTGCCTTTATTCAGCTATCCACCTTGCACAACCTTATTTTCAAGCCTACTGCCTGGCCTGCAGTAGTCAATCTAGTCACACCTTACACAACAAATCAAACCTTACGATCAGAAGACAAAAATCTTTTAGCTATCTCAGAACCCACAAGAAAACCTGGTCACTCTCTGTAGTCATACTCTGTCTCTATACATTGAAATTCACCACCTCTAGCTATCAGGTTTATTCCTGGCCTAACCCATTTCAAAGCTTCTTTAAACAATTTATTTATTTATTTATTTATTTTACATTTGTTGACCGGGATAGTCCGACTGGATACATGTCCTTTTTCAGCGGAGGCCCGGGGAGAAAAGCTCCACAGTGATAACAATATACAAGTAGGTTTACAATATACATACATGTAATGAAGAGACAGATGAGGAGACAAAAGAGAAAAAAAACTCAACAGGCATAACAGTATGGAAGTAGGATTACATATCCATAGGAGACAGATGCTAATTCATATTATTAAAATTGCTAAGGTCCATTCAGTTTTACAAACATACAGTAGAGGAACATTATTGTTATTAGACTCTAATACATCATAACAGCCACAGTATAATATCAATGGAGTATAAGGGAACAATCAAAGAAGAGAGGAATAATGCTGTAAAAAACAGGGGGATTAATGGTCAAGAGAGCAATGGTTAGGTTCAAGGGAACAGGAGGCCCAGGTTAGTAAAGTGTGGTAGGATAAGTGGTCGCTCAGGGAGAGACTAGTCTGATTTTACGCATGAACATAGCCATTGTGCCTTAAAGAATTGAGTTAGATTTTTTTGAATTGAAAAAGGGAGGTAGAAAGTCTAAGGTTATATGGGAGGGAGTTCCAAATCTTACCTATAGAGTTGGCAAAGAGAGCATCGCCCCCCTTGTTGTAAGATTTGATGGTTTGTACAAGGTGTCTGTTAGAGGATCAAAGACTGCTTAGGTTAGAATAGGGGGTCAATAGCTTATTGAGTGAGGGGGTTTTATCAGGTTCCTTAATAATTTTAAACGCTTCAGTGAGTTGGTTCAGTTTGAGGAGGTTGGGTAATTCTAACCAGTTAAGTGTTTTTAGGTTAAGACAATGATGTGTTCTATAGGGAAGTCCAGTTATAAATCTGGCAATGTGATTATAGGTCACGGAGAGTTTGTTGATGTCAGTTTTGTTGAGAAAATAAAATACAGGAGAGGCATACAGTAGTGTGGAGAGGAGATGCGTACGGGCAATGGTTAGTTTAGCGTTGGGGGTTAAAAAGTTCTTGATTCTATACAAGGATCCAAGTTTCTTATTTACGGTCTTAATTGTCTGGCTGATGTGCATGTTAAATCTGAGCTTGTCATCAATGGTGACCCCTAGTAGTTTAGTATGCGTATCAGGCTCAATGATGGTACCATTATTAGATTGGACATGGAAGGTAGCATTGTTGGGATTTGGTGTCGGGGCAGAGGTAGGAAAGAATAGTAGTAGCTTAGTTTTTTTTGGATTTAAGATGAGATTCCTCCCTGAGAGCCATTTTTCTACTGTAGAAAAGCAGTGTTGGGTTGTTACTTGTAGTTCAGGGAGAGAGATATGTGAGCATAAGAGGGTGGAATCATCCGCATATTGGATGCAGGTGGCTTTAGGGATAGCTGTGTGAAGTTCGTTTATGAACACGGAAAAGAGAAGGGGACCTAGTATGGAGCCTTGGGGGACTCCTATGGTATTGGGTAGTAGGTGAGAGAGCTTGTTTTGCCATTGGACTGCTTGTTGCCTACCAGAGAGATAAGCAGAGAACCAGTTAAGAGATGAATAGTCAAAGTGTAGGGTTTCAAGCGTGTGGAGAAGAAGCTGATGATTGACCATGTCAAAGGCTTTTGACAGGTCGAGAAACAGAGCTGACGATATTTTTTTGTTATTACGATTTTTGTTGACTGAGTTGGTGAAGGAAAGGAGGGAGGTAGTTGTACTATGGTGGGGTCTAAAGCCATGTTGCGGGTTGGTCAGAAGTTTATTTAGGGTGAGGTAGCGAAGAAACTGCTTGTGGACACAACGTTCCATAATTTTGGCTAATGGAGACAGTATAGCTATTGGTCTGTAGTTAGAAGGTTCAGTGGAAGGGCCTCCCTTATGGAGTGGTATGACATAGGAAATTTTCCAAATGGAGGGGATGGTGGCTTCGGAGATAGTTCGATTAATCAGGATAGAGATAGGGTAGGCTATGGCATCAGCTGCAATTTGCAGGTATTCAGCAGGAAGTCGGTCCGCTGAGAGGGTGGTAGGTTTAAGTTTCTTCAATAAGGTTCGAATATAGGAGGTGGGTATATGTTGTAGTTTAAAGGAAGGGAATGTGTCATCGGTAGTATTGGTTGAGGGGGGGAGGGGAGGTAGTTGACTGGATAAAGCTTGAATCGTTTCAGTAAAGAAGGAGTTAAAGGTATTGGCTATGACTTCTGGGTTTTTACCAATAAGTGTTTCAGGGGTAGGTGTAGATGATTTCCCTGGGTGGAGGAGATTATTTAAGCCTGCCCAGAACTTCTTTGGGTTGTTCATCTCAAAAATACATGGCTCTGCTCCTGCATAAAGCCTGCCTAGTGCTCAGGCCTTCCTCTTCTCTCACATTTCAATCCCTCACAGACTGCAAGATCCTAAAGCTCTTCTAACTCCGTCTCTGCTTCTATGCCATATCCTTAAGCTGCTGCCCAGGCTTTATTGCTTCTATTCTTAACTCTCTCTCCCGCTATATGTCTGCATCACTAACTTTCTGGCTGCTATTTCTACATCATGTATGATGAGAGTGACTGTTATGGTCTGTAATGTTTTAACTGTATAAAACTGTTTAAATGCGCAGTAATATATTATGTCCTGTAGCAGTTTGTTCTTTCAACTTATTTTTTTTATAGTATTTCTAATGTAATTTTTATCGTATTGGATTATACTGTATTTGTATTGTACTGTATGTGGAGCTTTTCTCCCCGGGCCTCTGCTGAAAACAGGTTCTGTAGACCCAGTCAGACCACCTCGGTAAACAAATGTCAAATAAATAAACAAATGTCAAATAAGTTAAATAAATTAAATAAATAAATAACCCAAAGAACACACAGCATACTGTGCAGTTCTGATCTCCTAGTCTCCTGTGTAGACCCTAAAATATTATATTTTACTTCCACTGCAGAAATATAATTATGTAATTGTCTTGTTACACTTTCTATACTGAAACCACACCGTACAGACATCTGAATTTTCACTCTCCAAACCCACTGCTTCTGCAGCCTCTAACACTGTCTCTGTATAAGACACAGTTTAGCATATGTACATATATGTAGGGCACAAAGTCTGACATACTGTGCACTGAGTATACATGGGAAATGGGCAGTACAGTGAGCATGCTCAGAATGCTGCACATGTATAACACTGACATTCGTTCCCTAAATCAGAATGGGTGTGCCATTCCAGTCCACAGAATAACTTTCTGAAGTGCCACTGAACCACTACTAGGTATTTGTGGATTACTTTATTCAATCTGACTTTGAGTCTTAAAGTAGTGATGCATATCCATCAAAACGCATAAAGAAGACAGAACTATCACAGAAAGATAGAAAAAAATGACAAAAGCAATTATGTAGGGAAAACCAGACATGATGAAGACCAGATATTAGGAGTTTCAAAGTAAAATGGACATTTTCATGCAATTCATCTAAATTTTTCCCATACATATGTATATATTTTCAGAAACGCAGACATACGTACATACACAAATGCACATACACATACACACACACACCCACACGCATGCACACACACACACACACACACACACACACACACACACACACACACACACACACACACACACACACACACACACAAAATGGAATTAATTAAAAGAAGAAAACAAGCTCTTGATACAACTTTATGATACTTATTTATTTATTTATTTTATTTATTTATTTTTCATTTGTTGACTGGGCTAGTCTAACTGGATATATGTCCATTTTCAGTAGCGACCTGGGGAGATAAGCTCAAGACAGAATTTTAATAACACAATGCTGGTACAATACATACTTTAACAGTGATGGCAGCTCATTGTATAACTATCTAACAAAATTATCACATATGTATTAAAGTAAATATCCACAAAAAGGTGTCAGTAAAAACAGTAGCATTATCTAGAAGATAAAGTTGTCTTTGTTATCAAGGAAAATAGGACTTAGTACCGAGAAGTAGTGGGTAAGCAGTACTTAGTAAGATGAGCAAGTTAGTCAGGGTTAGTACAGGGGCATAACCAGTGTGTTCTAAGGAAAAGTTTCAGTTTGTATTTGAAAAGTGATATAGAGGACAGTGGTGAAAGATCACTGGGATGTAGGTTCCAGGATTTTCCAACAGTACTGGAAAACAGATAACATAATATTTAATTATGCTGTTCCTACTTGAAATGGTCAATAATTTCAGGAAGTCAGTCAGCAATTTCAAATTGGAATCGGTTTTATGCAACAATCATGTATTTAACAGGTGGTCTCTCTCTCTCTCTAACATACACACACACACACACACACACACACACACACACACACACACACACACACATACACAGTCATGCATTTTATGATATTCTTTCTACATGGAGCTTAGTAGAGTGAAAACCATACTTAAACTATTAAAAACAGACCAAAATAAAATAGTCTTAATTTACCCATCGATTCTCTCAACTGTACAGATTTTCACTGAATGTCCAGATTTTTTGCCTCATATTTTTGGTCCATTTTTTTTTTTTTCGATAATCATTTTTATTGTTTTTCAAAACCATAATACAATTCACACACTATTTACATTATATACAAAATTGCTTCCAATGTTTAGTTCCATTTCAAATATCCACATCGTACATTGACAATAGATATCGTATTAATCAAGTAAAGGAAAACAAAAAAAATAAAAACGAAAACATCTACCAGAGAAAATTAAAAACAAACTCAAGCCAACAATCTGTATTGTTTCTACATCTTCTATTTAATCTAAGATTGTGTTTGTTCACTCACTGTATGTCCTAAAAGAAAGTGGATAGGAACCTCTAAGCCAATATAATGTTAAAGATTTGCTCCCAAATTTTTATACTATTTATACTTTTCTTGTTGTTACTAATTAATAATTTATGCGCTAAAATATGCTTGATCGCTAACAGCCTGAATTTTTGCCACGATGTCTGTGCTGGGTTTAACCAATTTGTGGCTATATATAATTTCATTAATAAACTGATATTCATAATTACGATCCTCTTTGATTTGTCTAAATTCTCCGGTGGGATGTGTAGAATCAAAAATTCCCAGGTGAGTGTTGAGTTTTGGTAACCCATTTTTTGTAACTGCAATTTTAATGAGTTCCACAATTTATAAATGTACTTGCAACTCCAGAACATGTGTAGCAGGTCAGCTGTCTGATCTAAACACTGTGGACATTTAGGTGAATTTTTTGAATCAAATTTATGAAGAGTGAGATGGGTATAATACGCATTGTTAAATATCATCAGTTGAGTAAAGACCAGTTTTTGAAGGGATACTGATTTCAATGTTAAGTTAAACGCCTGTACTATCTTAGTATCATCTAGGGATACCAATTTCTCTTTCCAGTATTTCGATAAAAGAATATGATTATTATATTTCCTCTCTTTTATCATTTTATACGCTGAGGATATGTATTTTCTGTCTTGTTGCAAGGCTTCCCACAGATTTCAAGAGATAATTAGTTCCTCTTCTTTGATTTTGGAGCTATTAAAATAATTTATGGCAAGATCTTTTATCTGCCTCATTATAATTAAATAAGAAATGGGAAGATTCATCTCTTTTAAGATATCATGTACCGCTACTCCTAAGAAGGGGTATAAATCAATCACAGTTAAATCCTTAATAAGGGGAAATTTCTTTAAATCTATCAACTGACTACCAATAGTCATGTTAGGATTCCCATGAAACGGTTGAAACATCATCATATATTTTAATAAGTTTAAAGAGGCAAACAGAGTTTGAATTGCCATTGCCCATATCTTAATGTACTCCATTAAATCATATTTGTTCAGTGTTCGATTATTTAAAAATGGTACAGCTTTAACATTAATTCCCGCTCCTTTTATATGTTTAGAAGTTAGAAGCACCCATTTGGGTATCCATTTTCTACTATTACTGTCCAAGTAAGACACCCTTAAAATCCTATTGGCCTGAATCACTATATAATACATCTCAAAATCCGATAAATCCAACCCCCCCTAGTTTTAGGAGCCATCAGTTTCTCATAAGATATTCTCGTTTTTCTGGGTTCCCACAGAAATTTCCCCAATCCTATCTGAAACTGCTTGAAAAATGTTTTCGTGATTTTGAGTTGTGCTGCTCTAAAAATATAAAGCATTCTGGGGAGAACATTCATTTTTATTATCGCTGCTCTTGCCATCATCGGTAACTTCAACTTACTCCATCTTTTCAAATCCAATGTTATTCGGTCTCTAGTTGCCTTAATATTATTAATAAAGAAATCTCTATTTTCAGTTGAGAATTCAATCCCTAAATATTTTATCCTTTCTTCTGTCCTTACTTGTCCTATCAATGGTATCATTGAAAAGGGTGTAGGTGTCTTTAAAGGGAATATTTTGTTTTTTTTTAAATTTAGTTTGTAATTAGAAATTCTCTCAAAATTTTGTATTGCTGTTAGTATTTTTTCCGTATCCAAAACCGGTGTGGTACAGTATATATTTAGATCATCTGCAAAAGCGGCCATCCTAATCTTTATCCCAAGAAGTACAGGAAAGTTATAAAAAACATTTTGCTTCATGTGAAGAAATAAAGGCTCCAAATACAGATTAAACAATATGGGAGATAATGGGCATCCCTGTCGAGTTCCATTTTTAATTTGGATCCTTTTGGAGCATTCATGATTTATAGATAAACTAGTGTATGCATTATTATATAATTTCCTTAACGTTGAAATAAAGACCTGAGGTATATTGAAATATGATAATATATCAAATAAATATGCCAAATTAACTCTGTCGAATGCTTTCTGAGCATCAATTATTAAAGTGTATATGTTCATATTTTTATACTTCGCATAAGATATTAATGTATGAAGAGTTAATGTATTGTCCCTAGTCTGTCTCCCATCTATAAACCCCGCCTGTTCCTCTGATATTATCGAATTTATTATTTTTTTCAGTCTACCAGCTAGAATAGATGTCATGATTTTCATGTCAATATTCAACAGTGATATAGGCCTGTAATTGTCTGGATTTTTGGAATCACTATTCTCCTTCAATATCAGGATTGTCCTTGAGGCATTAAAGTGGGGATCATTGCTGCCATTCAAAATGATGTAATTAAAAGTCTGTGAAAGTACAGTGCTCAGAATCACACTAAAAGATTTGTAGAATTCAGAGGTCATACCATCTGGCCCTGGGGCTTTATGGGGCTTCAATTTCTTGATTGCCTCCAAGACTTCCTCGACTGTAATCGGTGCAATTAATTCTCCATGAGAGTCTTTGTCAATATTGGGAAAATTAATTTTCTGTAGGAAATCTTTTCTATCTTTATCTTGAATGTGTATTTGCTGCTCACCATACATCTGATTAAAAATGTATTCAAAAATCTTCATGATATCTGACTTGTCAGTATATAAAGTATTGTTATGATTTATTTCAGTAATTAATCGTGTCGATTTCGTCTGATTAATAATACGGGCTAAAGCTTTCGAGGGAGTTTGAATATGATTTGCCTATTTAACTAAACTTCTTTGTTCATACAGTATCAATTTTCTATTATGCAAAAGAAACAGCTCTTTCTGACATCTTAACAACTCAGTTTCTGTCTGTTCATTATAGTTCCTCATCAACTCCTGGTCCAGTAGTTGTATTTTGGTTTCCAAATCCAGTTGTTCCTTATTTTGTAATTTTTTGTAATATGTGGCTTTCTGAATAAATAATCCTCTTAACAAAGTTTTAGTTGTGGCCCATTATATATCTATTGGATGTTTATTACGGGGAATATTAAATAATAATTGTTTAATTATCTCCTTGACTTCCTGTAATATATCCTCTTTGGTCAATAGGTATGGGTTTAAGGACCAATTATATCCACGGTGACTTTTAGTTTTCAAAATATTGGTATTTAAATTTAAAGTTATCTTAGAATGGTCAGAGAGCTGTCTAGCTTGATTAGAAACCCTAGGGTCAAGTGAAATGAATACTTCTGAAATTAGAAAAAAGTCAATTCTCGGCCACATTTTATGGCAGCTAGAGTAAAAGGTAAAGTTCTCTGCCTTTGCTTGTATGTGTGTGTGTTTAAAAGGGTCATACAGTTTGAAGTCAGTTCTCAGTTCTTTCAACGCTACCATTGCCTGCTTATTAAAAGCTGTAGAAGCCCCCATCTTATCAAGTTTAGAATCTTGGTATGAGTTCCAGTCCCCTCCCATCACTATGTAACAGTTATTATATGACTGTAAAACGGAGTAAATTGAAGTTATAAAATGATGTTGGTTCACATTAGGGGCATATACACATATAAGTACTATAGGTATATCATAACTGTCGGATTTGAGAACCACCAAACACCATCTGCCTTCTTTATCTATTTTGACTTCCAAAATTTCTCCTTGAAAATGATTCTTGATTATAATTGCCACCCCAGCACTATTCGTAGTCCCTTCCGCCGTCACAATCTTCCTAATCCATTTCTTGTCCTTCATTGTTTCCCACTGGTCATTAGTCAAATGTGTTTCTTGTAATAGAATAAAACCTGCTATTGATTTAAAAAACAGATGCAAAAACAGCTTTCTTTTTTTCATGTTCTGGAGTCCTTTAACATTCCAGGAATCTATTATCCACATTCAAAGCTATTTATTAATGTATAACAATATCTAGTTTTCTTTTTCCACCTTAGATTGACAAGTGTTGGCATTTCGTAAATTTTTTGGAAGCAAAACTGCCATCCCATCCCTACCCAGTGCCTATCCACTATTCCTCCGGACCAGGATGAACATAGGCTTTTCTCATTGCTTAGAATTCCCCGAGTAGCTAATCTACTAATTCTACTAATTAACAATAAATTATCATGCAAAAAACCTACAGCAACTACATCTACATCTACAAAGCCTAACCCAGACATTCCCTACTAAACACTGCACTCAAGTAACTACAGCTCTGTACATTTTCCCCAATATTCATATAAACTAATTGTACCTGACATTTCAAATAATTCACTTTTATCAGACTTTATATTCAGCAATAACATACTAGCATTATAATTACTTGTTCTAAAACATTTTAACTATCAGTTCACATAATAAGCACACAGTTGTTATACATTTTGTTTAAATAATGCAATTATTATAGTCAGCTATTTTTCTCCAAAACAATCCTACAACGTTCCATGCTAATGTTTAGAGATCATTGCAGTTAAAAATAAACTATAATGCACATTTACTAATTGTACTGGTAAGTAGTCAAAGAGAAGAAAAAAAAAAGGGTTAAAAAAGCCAAAAGAGAGCAGACAAGAAAAGAATAAAATAGAAGGAAGATATATTATCTTAGACATCTTTAGCCATATTATTACATATTCTTTATTCTTGTCACCAAATCCCTTACCTCTATTAAATTCAGTGTCCTTGCATCACTATCTAATTACAGATTATACTTTTTCTCTAAAATGATAAAATTTAAGGGATACATTATTATTCACAAGACAGAAACACATTAAGAATAGAAGGCAAGCATGAAAAAGGGAAAAAAAAAAAAAAAACAAAGACTGCATTACCTTAATTAACCACTAAGCCATATAATCTCATACTACAACAGTCAAGCCATTCATTTTTGCCTTTACCTGACACTCTTGACTTCAATGATCATCCTGCAGTAATTTTACCCTTAAATAAGTCCAAAAAAGCTTTGTTTTGGTTCCTCAGCAATTCTTCTTTCTTCCCAGCAGTTGCATCAGTTCAAGCAGTTCTTCTTCATTCCTTCGCGCTCGCGACGGGGGAACCAATTCGCGAACGGACCTCCCAGCTGCTCCATGCTCAAAACGGTCCCCCTGCTTCCTTTACCTTATTTCCTGTTGCCTCGAGGGTCAGAAGCGCTCGCTAGAGCCATAAAACATCGTAGAATCTTTGTGTTTCAGCTGGGCAGAAGAGATGAGAAGATAAATCAGAAATTATCCAGGCCTGCTGAACAAACAAGAACAGACAAAGGATTCCAAAGCCTCGGATCCTCATAAATGAAGTCTCCCATTCACGCTGATGCTGGAAGAAGCCTAGTTAGACTGTTCAGTTTTCTGCCGATGGCAAAGCCTTAAAAAGCTTCAAAAAGGTAGGTCTGGCTTCTTTTTTTGTGTTTACAGAGTACTTAATGCCATCAACAGTAAAAATTAAACTGTTAGGATATTTCATTTGGAATCTAATGTTTTTATCAATCAGAAACTTACAGTATGGAGCCAGCATTTGTCTAGACTGCCTTATTTGTGTTGGTAAATCCTGTGCTATAGAAACTTTATAGTTTTGCCATATTATAGATCCACCAGATTTTTTAATGGTTAGAAGTATTTTACTCACATCTTGGAAGTTTAATATTTTGACATACACAGGTCTGGGTGAATTTGAAGCTTGGGAGTCCCTGTATTTTCTATGCGCTCTTTCTATGACAATTTGCTGAACAGCCACAGAGTCCTTAAGCAGTGTTTCAAATATTTGTATAATGGAAGTGGTCAGATCATTATATTGGATTGATTCTGGGATCCCTCTGATGATTATGTTGTTACGTCTCGATCTTGCTTCCAAGTCCAGAATTTTGTTTTGCATCATTTGAATGTCGGACTCATGGGATTCAGTTCTTTTAGTGAGCAATGTTATATTGTCTTCATTTGCTGCTATTCTGGTTTCCGCTTTCTCCATTCTTGCAAGAATCCGGTTGCATGTATCACTAAATGTTTGTGTTTGGGATGTTAGATCTTTTAAAGCTTCCTGTATAGGTAGTAATGCAGACTTAATTTCTTCCATTGTGACCTGTTGATCAGGTTTCGTTGTTGCCCCTGTTTTTGCAGTCTCTTGCTGTTTAACTGTTTTCTGTCTCTTAATTATAGATTCCTTCTCTGGAGACTGTAATGTTGACAGTTTAGTTTTTGTAGTTGTAGTATCCATATTTTTATCTTCTTTTGACATTTTGCAATGCTGCAGATAAAGATATTTCCCAAGGAAAAGTTTCAGAAGTGAGGTAGTTCAGTCCTTTGTTTGGTGCTCTGTTCAGAGTCAACCTAACAATCTATTCCAATCCTGTTGTCACCAAGTATTTTCTTTCAATTTTTTTCCTCAAGAAGATCACTGACTTCTAGTAGTTTAAAACAAGAAATTAAGTCTGCATTACTACCTATACAGGAAGCTTTAAAAATTAACATCCCAAACTGGATAAGGCAATCCCAAGCAAAACAAAGACTCTTTGTACCAAAAGCAAGCGTCCAGTCTGGGACCCCCAGCCAAAAACAAACACAACAACAAAGAGGGAAGGAGACTACAAGATAAAACTAAGAGCTCTCATAAAATCATCCAAAGCAAATTTTGAAACCTGGGAAACTCCCAGATATGCTCAGAACTAGTTCAAAATGATGTGAAGATTACTGATCCTACAGACATTGCCAACATACTGGCTGACAGGTTCAGTGCAACTTCTCCCCCTCCCCCCCAAAGGAGATATATCTATACCAAGCGATTGCAGCCCCCACATCAAACTGAAGTAAGAACTGCTCTCTCCAAAAAAAAAAAAGCACAGCATCCATGGGACCTGTGTCCCGGCTGTGTGCTCCACGAACTCAGCAGGGAAATTAAACCCACAGCTAGGACAGCTGTTTAATCATAGTCTTACTCTGGGGACGTACCCAGGGTGGTAGGATCATAATGGACCTCATAAATAAAGACATAGGAATTTGCAGACTTTGGATTCTAAACTTGGTTGACTTTTTGAAACAGTCACCAAAGCCATTGATGAGGAAGGCAGTCCATACAGCTACCTCGATCTGGGCGCTGGCTTATGCAATACCCACTCCCCCCCACTGAAAAAAAACTCATCAGCACTAAAGGGGTGGCGTAAGCCCACAAAACTATAGGGCTAGAGCATAAATCTAATAATTGCTGCCAATTAGTGGATTAACTCCAAATGTACATCCGCAGGGTAGATTTTTTTCTCTGGTCTTTGGAGAGCTGAAGTACTGCAGTGCTTATAGAATGGCGGCCATCTTTGAATCATTGGTCCATTTTTTTATAAAATGGTGGCTTTCTGGCAAATTAATGACAAATCATTAAACACTGAAGTTAGAAAATAATGACAGACATTTGAGTTTCAGACTTCATACAGATCAGAAAATTCATGCTAATGCACAACCTTTTATACTATCAACTTTCTAAGTTTGTAAGAGCAATATTTAAAAAGTGTCCCCATTTTTGTGCCTTTGCCCCACTTTTATTAATGGCTTTGTCCAGATTTCTTGCTCTAAGAGATTGAGAGATATGCCCAACATCATGCTGTGTTACATTTCCAGATAACATCTGAATTTTCATGAGCTAACAACAACCAGATCTTTAAAACAAAGAACCAAATGTCAGAACAAAATTGTCAATTTAATCTAAACAAAACTTCAAGACTGCTTAACCAGCTTTTTAACTCTATTTTACTTGCCTCATCACCTGTTGAAAGAAGCATTTATGTTAATATGTGCAGTTCATTACAATTTGTAAATAGTAGAACTGGAAAATTCATATAAAGTAACATTCCATATATAAAGCTTCACCAGGAAAATGTTCCAAAAGAGTTATGATGTTATTCAAGTTATAAGAACCTGAGGCAATGTTATACTTGAATGTGCTTTTTGCCAGCAATTTGTATAGGCGGGGGTGTGGTTATCTTAAACGGAACTCTTAAAAGATGCGCATTCTAGACCTTGTTCCAAGAATTATTAGTACGCATATTAATTGTAGAAGTAAATCTGCCGTTTTACTGAATATCTGCTCACAAAGACTCCTGCCCTGTAGATGCATTTACATCTGTGTTAGAACCAAGTAAAAAAGTATTCAAAGCAATGATCTAAATGCTTCTTCATTATGTTTAAAAATGTTTCAGATTCAGAAAAACTTTCAGAAAATGTCAAATGCAGTCTGCAAAGTAACTTAAAAGAGTTCAGTATGTGCTTGGTACAATGTTAGCAAACTGGTTAATATGAATGTTAATCCTAAGATTAATGAGACCAGTAGATACATGAAATAACCATTTTGTGACTGCTGCCAAGTCTTATTAAAATGAGAAGGAAAACTAATGCTAAATTACTCTGTTGAAGCATTCAGAATTTATCTTGCACTCAAAATTGTATGAAAATGCATGCAAAGAATGAAACCCTTTTTGTGTAAATATGAAGTACAGGAGCCGATTTATGCCTGCATTCAATAATGATGCAACAATTTTGTAAAGCAGTATAAACATTTACTTGATTTACATATTTAAGGAGAGCTGTAGGAACAGAAAAAATGCATTAGTGCCTTAAAAATGCCAGAAGCTACAATGTGGTAGCTTTAAACTGAACTCATTAATTTTATGTTGTGTCTAAAACATTTGACAGATAGAGAGACATTTGATGTTATTCCCAAATCCAGATGTCTGAAAGCTTATAATATATATCTTGATGATTCCACCATAGTTTCTTCAACACATTATCTGATGAGGTTAGAAGTGACTGAACACAGCTAAATAATTTTCAGTAGAGATACAGTGTCATTGTAAATACCATTCCCTGGCATCCATGGGTAATGAGTAGTGTTAATATACCCCCAAGCACCTATCTGTTAGGGAAATGGTATACACTGCTTCCAGTGCTGCAGCACAAGCATTTTGTTCAACAAGTTTATCAATAAAGCAACCGCTATAAGCTGTTATTGAGCTACTTTCTGTGATCCATGGATGGATTCTCTTAACCTAAATTTGCTTACTGCATAACAATGAGCAAATCATTTATCCAAATCATGCTACTACTGGTCTGAGTCTTACGAAAGACCAGCTGGATCAGTGCACTAGCCTAGTTAACAAATACAAATAAATACATGCAGTAGATCTGTTCTACATGGAAGAAGAACATAAAGTGGTAGAGTTTGTACACTTTTTTTTTTCTGGAATGGTGATGTCACAGCAGAAAATGCCAGTCATAATAATAAAAACTGTACCATTACCATAAGGAGTATATCAGCAATGTGAGAATGCATTGTTGTTGTGTCTTTTGGCTTTTCCCGGTTAGGGGTCATCACAGCGGTCCTCTAATGATTGGCAGTAGATGTTTACGTGCCGAGTTGCCGGCCCTGACACACAACCTTCAACGAAGGTACGCCCATTCACGCATGTCTCCACACAGAAGACGCTCTAGCTGAGAATCGAACAGAACAACGTCTAACTCTGAGGAGACAACGCTACCGCAACACCATGTGAGAATGCATTAAACCTGCTTAAAGAAGTGTGCAAAATGCAGGGGAAAGGCCATTACACTTCAACACCAGAAGGTGAGTAGGTACTAAAGAGCAGTGCCAATTGCTATGTAACTACTCAAATGAAGCAGCAGCTAAGCAGCTGCTGGATGTATAATGACCAAAGTATCACCATAGTCCACCTTCCCTGTTGCCATTGTGGAGAGATGGATCGAGACGTCTAGCGAGGATGTGGTGCAGCTCCCTCCTAGAAAGTATATACTGCAGCAGATGTTATAGTGAAAAATAAGTAAGTAGTTGTTGCTTGCTTACGTAATTGCTTTTCATACTATATATGACTCCTGAGGATGTACCCCATATGGAGTAGAAACCTGATCATCAGGAAAGGTGATATTAAAGAGGTACAGTACAGGATCTGTGTGATGACCATGAAAGGAAACATCCACTGCCTGGCACATAGAGCCATGTAATGATGGGTGGCACATCTCTTGTATGGATGACTGTGACTATTTGCTGCAAGTTGTGCACCATTTAGAGCTAGGTGGGCAAGGCATAGTCATTCAGGTACAGGAACTTGACCTTCTCTTTAATGACATATAAATATAATATAAATCACAGTAAGAGTATCACTAAATGTGTTTAGTACCATTACAGTTCTGGTTAAAAAATGTGGTGCTATGTTTGCTCAACCAGTTTATCTCTTAGACTTTGACAGGATGGCTATTAATGCCATTAACTCTCATCAAAGACTTATCTGAGACAGACCTTATGACCACAGATCAACAATCTGTGGACTGTAGCTTTAATACTCAGCCTATGCAGAATTCATCTTGAGTTAAAAAGGTCCTGTCAGTGGCATTTCTGCTGCTAAGTGAAACAGCAGTAGCCTTTTCCCTGTTGGAGGTAGGTGTTCTGAGAAGTTTGTGCCATTTATCACATGTTTTGAAGATAATTATGTCTAAGGATGGTATGGTTTTCTTTAGGTGGAGCATGTCCATCAATTCTGGGCTGGACATGGCCTTGTATGTCAGGCACAGATCACCTCTGAGTAGGTAGTATGCAACCGAGTACAGCTGGAGTTTCTTCAGTCGAGCTGCATAGGGCATCTGTTCATAGGTTCATAAGTAGGTACTAGGCTATTGGCCCTAGGGTCTATATAAGCCTAGCCAAAAAATGTACCCTGGCTTTCGCTACCCAAGAAAATTATTTTCCTGTGCCCCTGATGAGCAGAGCCACAGAAGTGATCCCTGGGGTGAATTTCCCATTTCCCATCTAATCATCAAGATTTTTCTTGAAGAGTGCTAATGAGGAGCTCTGTTTGACATAGATAGGTAGTCTGCTCCAGAGTATGGGAAGTCTCTGGGACAGGAATCTATCCCTCCAGCATGTTCTGTTTATTGTGGTGGCAAGGTTTAGGTCCCTGGAGCATGTAGCTTGAGGCCAATGATCCTCTTGGTGAGGTACTTCTGTGGCCTTTCCAGCTGTTGCAGGTGTCTTGTAAGGTACATCCCAAATGGGGCATTGTACTCTATGATGGGTCTAACGAGTGATGTATAGAGGGACACAATGACCTTTTTTGATCTGGATGCAAACCCTTTTGTGATTAGGTGGGCCACATTAGAAGGATTTTCTAACCACTTTGGCAATGTGATTATCAAAGGAGAGATTACTATCTGCTTGGGTCCCCAGATCCCTTATTACGTCTTCCATATTTAGGGGGCTACCACCTATGTTGTAGTTTGTGGGTAATTTGTTTTTTCCAAAGGGGATGACTTTGCACTTTTTGACATTTAGCTTGAGGCCATGGTTTTGACACCTGGTATCTGTCTCAGTGAGACCCTTTTGGAGGATGTCTGTGTCAGCCAGAGAGTCAATTATAGCCCCTAGTTTGCAGTCATCTGCAAACTTGGTCAGCCATAGAACTCCTGTGCTTGACTGTACCTCTGAAAAATATATGCCGAACGGGGGGTCCTAGGACTGAGCCCTGGGGCACGCCACTTGTAACCGGTTTAGAGTCGGACCTAGCTCCCGCAACTCTTACCATGTGGGTTCTGTCCGTGAGCCAGTTTGCAACCCATCTCATGATGTAGGGGTTTATGTTCAGGCTGGTAAGCTTGTCTATAATACCAGAATGGGGAATGATGTCGAAGGCATTTACAAGGTCTAGGTAGGCTGTGTGGACCACCTTTCCCTCGTCTATAGCCTTAGTAACTGTCTCAAAGAAGTCCACCAGGTTTAGGACGCATGACCTGCCCTTAACAAAGCCGAACTGGGTAGGGTCCAGTGTTTGGAGGTTCCCAATTTCTCTGTTAATGAGATCCATGATGTTGCGCTCCATAGCCTTGCAGACCAAGCTAGTCAGGCGTATAGGGCGATAGTTCCCGGGATCTGTTGTGGCTCCACCCTTGTGGAGTGGAATAACTGTTGCTGTGCGCTACTCTGTGGGCATGTAGCCTGTGGAGAGGCTGAGTTTGAACAGTATGTTTAGGTGAGGGGTTAGTTCATTTTTGAGCTTGTGTAGGACACAGCCTGAAACACCGTCCGGTCCCACTGATGCTGTATTTTTGGATTTGGAGAGGGCTGTTTTAACCTGAGTGTCTGATTTCAGGGGCACTACACTCTTCTGGTATGGTTATGGGCCCTTTTGGGGGTGAGAGGGGAGTGAAGTTTGCACTGAACCTGTCTGCCAGGATATTGCCGATATTGGTCGGTTCAGTGTATTTTGTGCCATTCTGCATTAACTCCGAGCAGATCTGAGAATTGCCACTTAGATTTTTGACATAGCTAAAGAGTACCTTGTGGTTATCTTTGGAGTCGTAGCCTTGGATGATTTTATGAGGGATCATAGTTTCTTGCTGATACTGATCAGGGATGTCTTACCTTCTTGGGATTTTACTCTTTTCTGTACTAGTTTCCTCCTTCTATTGTATAGCTCCTTTATGGCAAGGGTCCACCAGACTGGTTTCCTTTTCTTGGAGGAGTAAGTCCTGGTTTTGCTTGGGATAGCATGATCCATGCATTCTTGTAGGTGCCCATAGAGTGCATTAGTAAAGGATTTAGCAGCTTGGGCAGCATTATCCTTTAGCATGGAGGCTTTGAAACTTTCCACCTTGGTCTTAAATAACGTGAAGTTTGCTTTTGAAAAGTTTTTCACGGTGGTTTCTTTCACCAGAGGTGGGGGCAGAATATGGAAATCCAGAGTGATTAGTTTATGGTCAGATCTAAACAGCAAGGGGTTGACCTCTGGTGTGGAACACCTGTTTCCCATGTTGGTGATGATCAGGTCCAATATGTTGCCACCTCTGGTGGGGGTGTTGACCAGTTGATCCAGGGCATTTGAGTTTATAAATTCTAGGAAATGTTGGGCAAGGGAGTTAGTACTTGAGTAGTTCTCCCAGTTAATGTTTGGGTAATTGAAATCACCCAGTATCAGGGTGTTTGGTAGGACCTTTATGTTTCCCAGTGTTTCCAGAAATGCAAAATAGGGGTCCTGGGACATGGTGGGTGATCTGTAGCAAGCTACAATTTGAATTTCAGTTTTTCCCATTGTTAGTTGCACGTGGATGATCTCTGAAGAATCGTGCTGTGCCACTAACCTGGAGGTGTGGGTATCCTTGAATATGGATACAGCCCTGCCTTTTGTATTTTGGTCCAGGTTTTGTGGCCGAAATGTATGGTATGAGTTGTAGCCTGGTAGTGCTGGGGTGCTCTCTGGAGCCTTAAATGAGGTTTCTGTTACTTCACATATATCAGTTTTCTCCATACTGGGGAGTACTCGAGTGCGTGCATTTTGAGGTTTAGACTTCTGGCATTGAGTAGCATTACCCTCAGTTTTTTGTTACTTGTGCTATTTACGGCGGTGGGTTTGTCTTTTAAGCCTTACCTAAAAAAGGCACTATAGGGGTGGCAAGAGCCTTGGCCAGTATTCAAAAACCTAAGGGTGACATTGTATAATACCCCTGTCAGACTTTCATCACAGATTGCACACCACTTTCCCTCCAAAATTCTGATCAGTCACTGAGCTGTATGTGTCATCCCAGCAGCAGGTGGCAACACTGCCTCCAGACACCATGAAGGTGAAAGACAGTGAGATTGTATGAGACTATCCCTATCCAGTTTTTGTGTCAGGAACAGAACCAAACTAATACCCTCAATAAGTCCATTATCCATTAGTTTCCTTCTCTCCAAAGAATGATAATCGGGATGACAATCAGCAGTTCCCATGTATGATGCTAAATGAGAAGAATAAGTAGGACAACAATATTTATATTTGTGCCATTTTCTTCACCTAATGATAAAGGTGTCTGCAATATGGCCATTGCTTGTTCATCTGACATACCTTGTTTGTTGTCCTCTGAGCCTGACAGCCTGTTCTGCCATGCTGCCACCTCTTTCAAAGCTGATGCCTGCCAGTATGTGCCTGCTGAATGTCTATTACTGTGCAGCAAAGGTGCCTGTATATCTGTGTGATTGCTCTGCTATGGCCTCTGCAGCCTAACATGCACTATTTCATTTTAATCTAGAGGGTGTGCTATATGCTGCTTGGCTAACATTTTAGACAATGGAATGTATTCTGATATACTACCTGCTATTGCTTTTGTGCCCCTTCCAAGATGGAACCTGATCTGGCAACAAGTAGCATTGGTTACTGTATGTCTACATGGTATTATTACTGATGTTAAAGGATTGTATTCCTCTCTGCCTCTGGCTTCTGCTGTTTTATATGCTTGCTGCTTATTGGAAATTATACTATACATATGTCTGAATTTTTGTTTGTTACTGCTGGACTTACAAATGACCCCACTTCGTGCTGTTTTACATATGTTATGTCTTTGATTACCTACTGAAACATGGACTAGTACAATGAAAGTTACGTGTAGATATATATTTGTCCTTGTGTGTGTATGAGTTCATGTGTGTGTGTGTGTGTGTGTGTGTGTGTGTGTGTGTGTGTGTGTGTGTGTGTGTGTGTGTGTGTGTGTGTGTGTGTGTGTGTGTGTGTGTGTGTGTGTGTGTGTGTGTGTGTGTGTGTGTATGTGTGTGCTAAATCTGTATATTGGTTGAGCCAATTACTGTGATTACTGCTTGCATGGATAGTTAGTATTTTGCAGAATTCCTTCAGCTGTGATTCTTTAATATCTTGCTGTGATATATTTCCTTTGTGATGGTAAGGGTCATTTGTGAGGGACATATGTCTGTATTCCTGTGAATTCCCATGATCAACCTAACATGCTTATATTTATGTAATGTGTTCAGCATGTGTTTTCTGATTTTTGGGGAGAGTGTAGATGTGTTCAGTGCTGGATATTAGGAATGTCTGCTAGCTTCTCCACTTTTCACCAGTTTGCTTTGCTTTACATCAGCTACATTAAAGCATACTACTATGATTTGAGCAGATTGGCCTCTCCTGCCTTTCCTCTATATTACATTTCTACAGATATGCCTCACTCTTTCTCTGAGTCCTTTGCTAGATTTGGGCCACCATTCTTGCTATCTGGTCATGAGCAGCTCCATACTCTAGATAAGTGCATTCTTGTTTCCTCTAAGTTGTCATTTATTGTCCAGTTCCCTTAAGTTCACTTTAGCTTCCAGCATTTAAGTCAGCCTCAGCTCCCAGCCACTTCAACTCTTTTACTTCAAATATCTAACATTGATGGATGCTTGAATCCCAGTGCCATCCTAAATATGACTGATGGCACCACTTGCAAACAGTATGTGGATGACAAGGCTGGTACTGGAGGGTTTTGATTCCCAGCACAGTGTTCCACTTATGTAAGTGGGAGACAAGGGATTAAGGTCCTTGGATATGCTCAACTGCTCCAACTATTTCTGCCAGCATCTTGACCTCTGTTACCCAAGTTAAAGTACAAAGGAAAAGTCCTCAAAAATCTGATTCAGTAACCAATTTACTAAATGTAACCTGGACAAAGATCATAAACAGAATCTTCATTGCTGTCCTGCATATGGGCTTACAACATGAACGCCCAGTAAAAGACTACACACTGTTACCAAGCTTAGTCTCTGACCTAACAAAGAAGGCCTTCTTCTCATTGCTTTGTCAGTAAAGCATAGAGTCTTCCAGTGGCCCTCACCAATGGTAACAGCTTTTCAAAGAAATTATTTTCATACACACAAAGACTCACACACACACACACACACACACACACACACACACACACACACACACACACACACACACAGTCACATGCATACCCACAATTCTCATTGAAGGCTTGCAGAATTATTTAATTCCCTACAAATATCTGATTGGTAGTTTGCTCAGTAATTTTTATTCTTGAGGTGAATTCCACAACTTTCCAGCCTGTAGTTCTAAATAATGTTACCTTCTCAAATAATAAGTACAATACATCAATAATTAATACATTCATGAGAGTTTAACAGAGAATAAATAGAACTTTACTTACCCAATTAAGACAGTGTTGAAACAGTTTATAAAGTGCAGAGATCAAGGCAATGCACAGAGAATATAACAGTAACAGTCAATTGTACAGACAGGAATATTTAAACAAGAATCTAATCTACCTCTAAATAAATACCCTATCTGTCTCTTACTGAAGAGATGCATAAAGTAAGTATTCTAAATTTGAAAAAAATGCAAGGCCGGATTGAAACTTTTTATACGTGTGCAATCAATATCTTACAAGCAAAGACTGAATAAATTTTGCACTGGTTTCAGCTCCGGATATCAACTCATCACTGTATTCCCACACAAAACCAGGGAAATACATCACATTATATCACACAATTTTCCAGGAAAGCAAGTTATTCCATAAAGCAATGAATCTAAATGATAATGACTACTTTCCAAATTCTGCCCCTTTGCCTATTTGAAGTATGCTATACTTTGTGGCTTCAAGGCCTTGTGTTTCTTAATTATATACAAGTGAATAGGTTATTCCTGATCCAATAAAAGCAAAATGTTTCACTTTACTTTTCAATTGTAAGTTTCATGTTTTCCTAAGTTGCCTTTCCCCTCTTTTTTTCTCATTCATGGAGGAAGGTCACAAGGCTACATGCATTTTCTGACATGGGGTTGGGAGGGTGGTCTAATGGTTAAGGTGTTTGCCTTACAAACACAAGGTGTAAGGTTTGAGTCTCATAAGGGATAATTGGCTAGGTTTAAAATGGCTCGCAAGGGCAGTTAACTTAGTACTAAGCTATGAACCTATAAAAACACATATTGCAGATTAAACTGAACTCAAATATAGTTTGTAAAGGTAACAATAGTTAAATGTAAGAGAGAAAACACATACCTCACATTAAAAAAAAATTCTCTACCTTGGCATCACAGTAACTGTCTTCTTATTTTTATTTTCCATCTCCTGCCTAATTCACCACTAATTCCTTTTGCATGGGCTGGAGTTCTCCTTTCTTGATACCTCTCCATTTTCCAATGGGAACATATTCCTTTACATTTCTAACATATTTTCCTTGATAACTCGCCATTTTCCAATGGGAACATACTCCTTTACATTTCCAACATATTTTCTCTGTCTCCAGCATCCAGGCACATTGACACCTATTCGCCTATAGTCCCAAAAGTTATCTTATTATTTGTTTTGTTATTACTATTATTATTATTATTATTGTTATTATTATTGTTGTTTTGCCAGTTCAGAATTGCAGATTCTATTTCTTCCAATATTTTTGCTTGCTTGCAGAATCTGCCCTTCCATCCGCACTATTTTATGTCCAGTAATGCACCTTCCTTATACAGTCTCACTTCCCTTGTGCCTACAATTAAATCAAACTTAGATCTGTACACTCTCCCATCATGACAGTCTCTAGTTTTTCTGTATATGAGCACTCCCTGCTTTATCCAGGCATGCTTTAAACCATTCCAACATTTTACCCTGTCATTATTTTTCCCCTGTAATATTGATCATTACAGAATTCCACCAGATATTTATGGAATCTAAGAAGTCCCTTTCCTTCTTCAGTTCACCTTTCTGTTTTTGCATACTCAGTTCCACCTTGTTTCTCTTCCATTTAAATTTTTGTGCATTTATTTTGGCTTCCCCATCATTTTTAGTTTGTTTCTGGTGCATACCTGACAGATGACTGGCTGACTATTAAGAGTGTGTCCACTGTTTTTTTGAGACAGTGTGATGGTGTGAACCAGATGCTGTCAGGCTATCATGCATGTGGTCATCTGAGATTTTCTTGTTGCTTTAGACATTATACTCCCCAAACTTTTCTGGGTGCAGCATGATATCCTCCCTCGTTACCTAGTAATTTAGCCTCTAAAGCAGTCTTGTCCACTTGTAAGCAAGAGTGAGTTCTCTGGTATCTTCCAGGGACATAATGGCACAATGTATGCACAGGACACAGGGGTCTTTCACTTCCCATGGTGAAGCTAGCAGTGTTGATTCATTACTGTCTTTCACTATTGGATCTTCCAATGATCTGGCATCCAATCAAGCCTGGGTTGTTTGCATTATCACTAGGGCTTCTTTCTTCTGTGCCATAGATCAGTGTCTTGAACCCCTACTTTTTCTAAGGTGACACTTTCTACATATTTTGCAAGTTGCAAAATCATAATTAGAACTATAATGTTTCTACACAGGAGCATAAAACGTGTTGCATTTGATCTTGACAATGATGACACAAATATCATGGCCAGAACAGTGAAGAGGGTAGCTTTAAAAGAGTCTACCTGAGATTGTCAAAATGCCATATCATCAAATCACAGTTTGTTGACACTCACAATGTCAAAATCACACCTCATTGATGCAGCAGAACTAGAAAGATTATCCCCAGGTTAAGGAACTTGTGTGAGATGGTAAACTTTGCCCTTTTCCTAACTGTAGCCTGATCTTGGATTTGATATATTTAGTGAGTGGGGGTTGTGGAGGGCATAGCCCCACACCTGGGTGGGTTAGGGATGGTGTGGTTTAGGTTTTCTTTCCTTTTGGCTAACTGATTACTTACTGTGGGAAAATCTTTGTAATTATGGTCCTTTGATGAAGAGCAGTTTCGATATTTTGAGTGTTGACAAACTGCGATTTGATGATGTGTGATTTTGACAATATCAGGTAGATCCTTTTAAAATATCCAGGCACAAAAACAAAGGAATTTGTGGTAACAAAAAGCTCCTTTATTGTCAGTACACAAAATATGAATGCTTCCACAAAAATATTAAAAATCATTTTCGTCTCACAGTACTAAGACGTTATTAGATACAACAAGGAATTCTTTCCATCAATTTTTTTTTTAATTTCATAATTAGAAAAACATTTTGATAGGTATTTACATTTTAAATAACAGTTGTGGTTAATATGGTTATAATTAATTATTTTAATGTTTATATTCTGAGTGCATTGCTTTAAAATGTCTAATTGAATGATTGTTTAATAATTAGATTGGTTATATAAGGGGTGGAAAGAATTCCTTGTTGTATCTGGTAAAGTCTTAATACTGTGAGATGAAAATATATTTTAATATTTTTGTGGAAGCATTCACATTGTGTGTACTGGCAATAAAGGAGCTTTTTGTTACCACCAATTCTCTTATTTTTGTGCCTGGATATGTTTGGTTCATGGTGATTTTTTTGGGCACAATCTCTGTTCTTTTTGGTTCCTTTTAAAATATGTATAAATCAAGAAGTAAGCATGAATGCTATCAAGTAACTACTTCCTGACTACTGAATGCTTCAGTACTTTAGTACTTTACAGATGGATTTTTGCAAATGACATTAACTTAAATGCAAAAGGATAGGGCTATAGGCTGGATACATGACCATGAAGTGAAATGCTGTGTTTGCTAGAGTGCTCCTTATTCTTCCCTGTCTCCCAATATGCAGGTGGTGGAGATACACTTAATTAACATTGGTGCTGCTAATCCATATTTTTCTTTATGGCTTTCATTACATCAGCAACACAAATTATTAACTTTCCCATCCGAGTCTTCAGCCTCCTATGGCAAGCATGACATTTTGAGTATGCAGAATATAAACCACACAAGATCAAACAAATCCTGAAAGGACTCTTCAAAGAGGAGGAAGATGAGGTAAATGTGGTTGCCATGTCTTATGGATCAGATAATGATTTTTTTTTCTAAATGTTATTATTAAGAGTCACAATTAAAAAATAAAATGTATGTTTATAAATTGAATAGATAAACAAGAAAATAAATAATACAAGAAAAATACATATATAACATATATAACTATTTACAAGATGTCTAGTAAGGTAAAAAGGTTGGAAAATTAAAATTAGCTTATGAGATTGTCTTTCATTTCTAATTATTTAATGTCTGCTTATTTAACAGTTGCTTGAGCTTTGTCCACGAGTTGTAAGATGTAGTGGTGTTAATTATTCTTTCCTTGATTTACAATAGCTCTAGATGACAAGCTTTGGTTCCAATGTTGAGAAATTGTTGATGGAGTTGATTCACTTTTTCCAATTTTTGGTGATCATTTTCCTTGCAATTGACAAGAGACTCCAAAGAAGAGAATGATTATTTTTTTAACACATGAAGGAACTGGGGTATTGAATAAGATTAATGATTTATTTAATGCAAAATTATCACTGAAAATTGCCTGAAAAGGAGTTAATATATTTTCAAAATGGTTTTAATTACAATACATTCATAAATCATATGTTGCCAATCTGCTATGGTATTTAATTTACATCTCCAGCATGCAACATTGTTTTTAGACATTAGCTCAATTTTATGTGGTGTAATGAATGCTTTATGCATAAATTTCCAAGAAAATAGTTTCCATTTCAAGGATGACATGGTTTGTTTACAGGATGATAATATAATTTATTTTTAATCCTACTTGGTTAATAATTATTAATGACTTTAAAATAGTCCCAATAATTATCTCTGCAGTGCTCTGTATTAATTTTAATCATCTTATTAATTTTAGATAGAATTCATCTTTCTTTAATATTATGATGCATTAATATAGTTAGAAGTCCTATACATTTTGGAACTGTTTTTATTGATGATTTCATTAAGTTTATTGTCTTTTGTATTGAATATTTACGATTTCATTATTTAGATAAATTGTTTTTAATAAAATCTAGAGAATGCAATTGTTCTTTATCCATCAACTGCTGCCAAAATATTAAGGTTTTTCTTTAAAAGCAGACATTGTGGTTATATTTAAAGTACTTATATTATTTTGTGCATATGGTATAGGAAATGATAAAAATAGCCAAGCTTTATATTCTGGATTTTTTTTTCAAAATTAATTTTTATTGTTCTTGATATACTGCGCTTACAGTCAAACAATGCTTAGGAAGTAATACAAGGATTACTAAGATAACTAAAACATAAGACAAGTACTCATTGTACAAGAAAATATTTAAAATCTGCAATCTTATTATGATAAGTTGGGGTAAAACCCCTAATTAAGAAAGAGATACATTCCCAAAAAATGTAAATCATATTTTGTATATGGTGTAATATGGAAAAATAAGTACTAGGTGTCTAAAATAGTTGGTGAGACTTGCAAACTATGTACAGTTTTTACATTATTTACAATGTTGGTTGCCATAATGATATTACAGTATATAGTTGCTCATACTGACTAATAATCTAAGTTACCTATAGGATTAGAATGTAAGAATTGGTGTGGTCTACTTGTATTTGAGTTTTATCTAGGGGTATATTTGTTAATTTGTTAAAATTGTTTCTAGTAGGAAGTTCCAATAGATTTGGAAATAAGCCCTTCTTTTTTTACTTTTGGTAGCTAATTTATGAGAATTTATGCATTTGATTGCCATTGTTTTAACATTTTCCCATGAGACTGTGGTTTTATTAACACAATATTTGGTTATGAAGAATTTCAGTAGGGTACATAGTGTAATTAAAATATGTTTATGGATTCCCTTGATTGAGCAAGAGATTATGTGTAAAATAGTAGTTTCCCATGAAAAGGTGTTTTTTTTCGTAACCTATTTTTTCAAGTTGCGCTCTTAAAAAGCACCAACGCTTGTAAATATTTTACAATGCCAAAATATATGGAGAATGTCAACATTTGCTTGGGAACAGAAAGGGTAGAGTGTTTCATTTTTATAGTCACATGTTTTAAGGATTGCAGGGGTATAATAAGCATTGTTATTTATCATAATTTGTGTGTAGATTAAGTTTCTAAATGGGGTTAATTTTAGAGTATTTATTATGGCTTCTTGTTTTGGTTCTGTTGAGATGTTTTTGTTTATGTCTTCCCAATATTTTGAGTTTAATAATGAGGATTGGTGTTTAATACCACTTATGAGTTTGTAAGCTTGTGAGATCATTTTCTTTCTTGCAGATAGTGTTTTAATTATTGTTTGAGCTGTTTCAATGTTTTGTATAACTGTTTTAAAGTTGAGATATTTCATTTTTGCTAAAGATGTAATCTGTCTAAGTATGGGATCATAACTAGTTGAGATCTTAAGTCTTCAAACAAAGAGTCATTAAATTGTAAGATATGCCAGGTTGATATATATTTGATTAATGGGTATAGTTTAAGGTCAATCATTTTATTATTAAGTTTTAGATTTGGGTTCAGATGGATGGGTTGCAACATGACTGGAGTATTCTGTAGATTTATGGATGAAAATAAAGACTGGAAAGCTATTATTCTGTCTTTTTACTACCTGGTGTATTTTGTTGATGAGTTTGTGATTTGGTTTGAGAAAAGGAATAGGTTTAGCATTGATATTTAAAGAATATAGTTGGTTATACCATAATTTAACCCAGATAGGTGCCCATATGTTTTTAGTTCCATCATATTCTGTTATTTGAATTAACTGGTTAGCATTTATTATGTGATAATACAAGTTGAAATCTGGAAGGCCTAAACCTCCTCTTTCCTTTGGAAGTATGAGTTTTTGGTAAAAGATTCTTGTTGTTTTGGATACCATATAAATTTTGAGAGGACTCTCTCCATTGAGTTGAAGAATTTTTTTGGAATTTTTAAACTGATGGAGTTTAGGTGGAATAGAATTTTGGGAAGGCTGCTCACTTTGGTGATGGCTGATTTGGATAGAAGAGATAGACTGATGTTTTCTCATCTTGATAGGACTGGTTTGATTTTTTCCCATGCTTTTTGAAGGTTTGCTCTAAATAGCTCCTTGTAAGTATGGATAAAGTTTATGACTAGATATTTTAATGTATAATTAAAAGTTATACCAGCTGAGGGGAAGTATGATTCTTTGTGGTTACATGGATTTAGAGGAAAAATAGAGGATGTTTAGGGGTTCATTTTATAATTAGCTGTTTCAGAGAAGTGGTTGATTGAGGTTAGTATTTTGTGTAAGTCAGTGCTAGGGAGCTCAAAGTAGATGTTCAGGTCAAAAAACAGTAGACCCAGGACCAAATGCGGCTTCAGGTTAAAAACAGATAATTTAATATAGATAAGTGCTTTCATGCCTTACAGGCACTTCATTAGACAAATATTTAAAACTCCACTTATATACCAAGTTAAATCAATTACACAACCAATTAGTGACATAACTTCCTTTCCTTCAAGATTGGCTTTAAAGGCACATAACCATTCAAACCTGGAGGTTTATGTACCTGCAACAATAAAATTCATCTGGTTTCACATTTCTCAATAATATTGTTCACATCACCTCCCCTCTTACTTATTGTAACAGTTTGTAAAACTAAAAACTCAAAAGAATGTTCTTTAAGTATTTGGATGTGCCTATACAATGGACTGGTGATGTCTTTATTTCTTATATACCCTATATGCTCCAGCATCCTCTCTTCAGAGTCATGCTAGTCTTGCCCACATAAAAACTACTACATAAAACACAGTGGGCAAGATAGACTAAATGCCTGCTACGGCAATCTGAATAAAACTTAGGGGTGAACACATATTCTAAGATAGGATGTTTAAGCACTTTAACACTAGAGATGTAGGGACAAGCTGTGCACCTCTTACAAGGAAAAGTGCAATGTTTAGAGAACTGTGGTCTTTTGTCCATATTTTTATCTTTATTACTTTTATTATAGCATAATTGTTGTTTGAGTGACTGAGCATTCTTAAAACAGAATTTTGGTACGTCACCCACTACCACATGTACCTTATCATCAGAAATAAGGACAGACCAATTGTCTCTAACTATATCACATATCTTCCCTACGTCACTTGTAAAAGTTATAGTAGGCCTGACATGTCTTCTATACATGTTGTTCTTGTTTGTTTTTCTGTAAAGCCTCCCAGTCTATATTTTGAGTGTGTCGGCGCTTGGTGGTATTTGGATGCATTATTACAATACTGTTTTGAGGATTTTTGCTTCAAGAAAGAGGTTTTCAGTTAAGAAGTTTTGGATTAATGATGAAATCATTTACAGCATTAGGAAAGATTGCTTTAGTAATTTATTTGCATATTGATTATGCTGAGTTGCCTGACATCCATGTAAGGTAGTGCTGAAAGTTTCAGAAGTATTACCATTGGATCTTATGTAGATAGTAACATTGCCCGTTGAAAGGGTCTTATTTGTTAGACTTTATCGTGCACTTTTAAAGTTCTGAGTCTGGTTTACTTACTCAGTTTCTGGCAGTTCATTAAGTGCTTTGATAAAGGCAGATTTTGCTTCGGCAATGTTTTGGATTTGGTTCTTGTGATCCTTATAGTTGAATTGAAGTGTTGCAGGTTATCGCATTTGAAAATGTATTTTCTTATTGATGGGATATGAGCAGAAAGGTGACAAAGCTTATCTTTGCTGTTTTATGGGAAGAGGGAGATCATGTGACATTGATATTCTATGACCTTTCCATGTTATGTTCCTTTTTTGTTTAGCAGCCATTAGGATAGTAGAAGTGTGCTCAGCATTTAGGATTTTTGCATAGATTTGTCTAGGTGCATTCTTGTCTTGAATTTTACGAAGCGAGCTATGCACACATTCAATAACCATTTCTTTGGCTAGGTTTTTGTTATCCATTACTATTTTCACAATTTCTTTTATTATTACTGTAAATTGAGTTTGATCAAATGATTCTGGCATTCCTCTAATAATAATGTTGTTCCTGCGGCTTTGTGCTTCAAGATCAATTATTTTTAGCTATAGCTCATTTATTGTTTGTTCATTCATCTTTATTTTCGATTTTAGATCTTTAACTTCTGATGAATTTTCTTCCATTTTGGCTTCATTAATGCTAAGTCTAGCGGCTATTTGTTCTATATTTGAACCAAATGAATTTAGTTTTTCAGTGAAAGCTCGAATGTCATTTTGTAATGGTTACAGGGCAGTTTTGATGTCTTCAACAGGGTATGTAATTTCATTTTTTGATCTTAAGGACAGTTTAGTGGGTTCTTGCAGAGACATGGCAGTTTTCTGTCTTTTACTTGCAGTGTCCTTTTCTGGAGATGCAATTGTAGATAGTTTCATTTTCACAGATTGTGTATCCATTTGATCTTTGATTTGATCTTGTAAGTTGGACATTTTCTTGTTTTACTGTAGTTCTTTTTAACTTTTCCTTTCAGGCTTTGGATTTGTGGGAAGGGCCCAGCCACACGGTTGCTATCTCCAATCCTGGTGCTGATGTTATAGGCATGTTAAGACTCCTTTTCTTCTTTGCTTTTGATTATATATACAGTCATTTTCCTTACTGATTAGGTGAGACAAGAACAAGGAGATCCCAATTTATTGATTTGAGAGTTAGATGTTGTAGCTGGAATGCGAATAGTTTTTGTGATTATAGGAGCAGCATCTAATGCACGTCTAGCGATCAGTGACCATCTTGGAAACTCCAATATATTCTGGATTTTTGTGTACATACTTTCTAAAGTTTATGAATATCACTGAAATATAAGAGGAATTTATTACTTGGTTTTGATTTTCCAAAATAAGAATGAACTTATTTTTGAGTTACTAATAAAGCAGTTGAGTTTAGGAGCATATGTCAGCAAGTATCTCTTAGACTGTCTTGAATGGCAATTCAGAAGATAGGAATGAGAGTACTGGTATTCGACCAATATTATGAAATGTATTCATGTTTCATACTGACCTTCAAAACTCTCAGTGAACTGGCTTCCATATTATCTTACTGAAATGAAACCAGTGACATTTGGAGACTGTGTTTGGGATGTTTTCCTTTATAGAACTAAGGTAATTGTTCAGAAAACTGGATGATATTAACTGGGTTGTGCAGATAATTACAAGCCCTTTGTACAGTTCTGTATAGAGATCAAAAATAAATCCTATATCATTGTGATTTCTGGAACATTATAGCATATGAAAGAGAGACCAGTTTTAGTCAGGGACCCCTATAGATGCACATATGCTGTATATCTATTAACAAATGAGTGGTTGTATCGAACAGCAAATTTTCACTAGGGCAAACCAGCGGTTGGCCACCATCTGGAATTTGCCCTTTTCCCCACTTTAGTGTGATTGTGGAGTTGGTATATTTACCCCCCACATTGGGGGAGGTGGGGGCAGTTTTAAATTTTATGGGGTTTTTTTGTAGTCGCTCAAACTGATATAGACCCCACCATTTTATTTTCCCTTGATTTTTGGACTATTCTAGTGTCATGACACATATCAATTGTTAATATGTAACAAGGGTCTTAAATTGTCTTTTTCATCTCCTGCATTAAATCTTCTTCATTATTATAGTTCTATGCCCATTCCAACAATCAAGCCTCAATACTTCTTTGTCCTCTTTATTTTCTTTTGCTACGTTCGCAACAAGTTTAACGAATATGTTTTTGTACCCGTTTTCTTTTGTTTCTACTCTCTCCATTTCCATTTTTTATCTTAACGCTTTCTATTTTAATGTCTCCTTTTTTGTCTTTAAATTACAGTTTAGTTACTTTTTTCTCTCCTATTTTCATTTGGCCTATAATTTATTACAGTCATGACCTCTTCTTCTTTGCCTGTAGTTTCGTTTAGTCTTTACTGATACTTCATTGGCTTCTTTGTTAATATTGTAATATTGTATGGATTTACTATTGTCTCTTTGACTTTTGATTATGTCCTACCCTGCAACCATAGACTCATTTGAAACATATTACTTATAGGTTTTATTCAAGATACACCATATTCATTTTATACTACATACACACATACACCAGACTTTTAATGAAACTATTCAAATATCATTCATAAAAAAAAGCAATTTTATCATAGACTACACTAATTTATAGTACTGTGAGTGTACATTTTACCCCATTTTATTAGATTCAACATATTTTCACTAATCTATACCTTACAATAAGTAATGCTACCATCATACAATGTGCATATTAGCCAGCTACAAATCAACACCTACAAATCATTCGGCTTAATTGAATCCTGGCTAAATGGTGCACAACTACTTCTAAACCCTAATTAAACCAAGCTGATTTTATTTACATCCTACTCACATTCAGCAGACTGTTAGATCTTAAAATGGGATTAAAATAGAACTGGTCTCCCACACAAAACTTCTTGGAACAACATTTGATGAAATCTTCAGATTTGACTACCATATACATAACTGGACACACTCTAAAAATCTTATTCTTTCCTTACAGAAGAGGCTCATATACTCACTGCAAATACTCTGTTTCTTCCTGCATACTTCTTATTTGTTACTTTTCTTTATAAACTTTCAGTCTTCCCAACTGAATAATATTGCACAATAGTATAATAAAGTTACTAAATTCATTATCTGTTTCCCAAATAAAACCAAACACTGCACTCCATTAACAAAACTAAATTAGTGTCTACTCAAAAATACCCTCACCAACAAACAATTTATAATAGCCCACAAAAATATTGTACCAGACCTCCAAACATTCAAGTCTGGATGAAGTAATACAAAGGTACTATTCAAATTGGGAATTTAAATACCAGCAACAAAATCTCACCATTGTCCTGAAAATGCATATGGGACTGCACTGTTCCCTGTGTATGTCCCAGGATATGGAACAAAGTACCCCAGGGATCTACAAAGTACCCCAGGAATCTTTGTCATTAGAGTGAACTGCTAGCAGTATATAGAAGCATATTACATTAAATTGGCTTGCCACTGAAAAGCAGATAGCACAAACAACTGTGTTTTTGCAGGGAGGTAAGTACCCCCTATACTCCCACATCCCATTTATGGTATGTATACTAACACCAATATAACATCAGCAGTTTGAAATTATGCCAGTTTAATCTAAGGACAGGGACCCACCCTGACATATTACCCAGCTACCTCATTAGTACTGCTTCTTCTAGTTTCTGTACTGTGGTTTATTTTCTTTACACTGTTGTACTTGTATTCTGCTTTTAATTTCATATTTAAGCTATGAAAGGAACCACAACTGTGTTACTTGTGAGTCACACAGCGATTAAAATTTCCCCACCCTCCCACTGTGGTGCTGCTGTGTTTTTTAAACTCAACTTTCTAGTTACACTCCCCTTCAGTTAATTTGACTACATATTTCCTACTCTCTTCTCTTTCATTGGCTATTGTGAGTAAGCTCAAAATTATAATTTTGAGAAACTACTCCAGTCTGGCTATTTAAATTTATTGTCCATTCCACTGTATTCCTTAGAGCCAGAATACAATTTGCCCACCCCCTTCCGATCTGTCTTGCTCATTTAAAATTAGTGACTCCCCACTTTGATTACTAAAGTTTAATTTACCCCTCTTTGATATCTAATTGCTTACTTCACATAGTGACTCTTAGGATATTAACCCATTTTTTTCCATCTTACATTTAAAATCTGAACCATCTACTCCAAGACCACTAATTATTGGAGAGCCTGCATTCTGCATCTCAGTAGTCATCTTGAAATGAATGCTTCTGTTTTGCTCCTGGCAAGAGAAGCAGAACAGGGACATTATTTCCTGTAGACTGCTGATCACCAGGATGTCTAATAACTGCTTCATAGGAATCAGCTTGGAATTTGTTCTTATGAGCACTGCGGTGGTGGTGCTGTGGTAGCGTTGTCACCTCACAGTTAGACGTTGCCCGTTCAATTTTCAGTTAGAGCGTCTTCTGTGTAGCGACATGCGTGAATGGGCATTCCTTCGTTGAAGGTTGTGCATTAGACCCAGCAAGCCAGTACGTAAAAATCTACTGCCAATCATTAGCGGACCGGAGTTCGGCTGTGGCGACCCCTAACCGGGAAAAGCCGAAAGACACAAACAAACAAACAATTTTGATTTGTGTGTGAAAAGGAGCAGAGTATATTGATTCTTGACTGTTTCCGATTGGGTAGTGAGTGCCTGTTTTGGACCTTTCTGATTGGTCTGGCTGCTATTCAAGACATCTACCAGGAAAAGGCTACAGCAAGTCTACAGACCCTTGCATCATCTGGGACAAGACTAATGATCACAAACCAGCCTCTGGCCTGATTCTCATCTTGGGATTGGTGCTATTGTTTTGCTTCTGGGGAGAGAAGAAACAAAGGAACATTGTATCCCAGCAGAGTGAGGCTGTGGTGGGACCAGCACTAGTAGTAGCCAGGCAGTAACCAGTCATGTGACTCCCCTCTTTTCATCATTCTTGACAAGTTAATTCTTTATTTTACTGCTTCATTTGGCTGCTGTCTATGCTAACTTCAGACTATCTTCCTAAATACTTCATCCATAAATCATCAGGGTCTACTTATCAGCTTCCCCTCACTTGTTTGTATGTGTCCTGTATAGAAGCAGACACCTTGAATTGCCACTTTTCCTGTAAAAGCACCCTTGAAATTTCACCAATACTTAGTTGCACACATGGCAATTAGTTTGCAGTGATAAGCACTGCCACCACAGATGCAAACCAGATACTCCTGACATTACTTTATATTCTTGCAACAACCATCTAATCAATAGAAATATGGTCTGTTGCTATGGATATGAACTTTCACATTAACTCCGTTATCAGCTTAGTGGATACAGGCATCCTCAGACAGTGCAGAAATTGCCTTATGCTTACTGCCAACCAGTTAATTCTCAAACAAGGTAATGTGGTATGTGAGAGATGTACTTACACAATGTCACTAGAGGCAAAACTCTCACATAAAAGCACGTCTAATGTCAATGAGGTTGTCAGTAGCTCACATGCTGCACTCATCACACACAGTTCAAAGCAGAGACATATACCAACATATGCTGAATCACTTAAATGTAACCTTTCTAAACCTCAAAGACCTCCTAGAAAAAGTACACATAACAAATACCCTCAACAGCCCTGAATGCACTCTTCCAAAACAGCACCCACCTCAACACATATAGCCACATCTCATGGACCCCATAAGGCAAACTACCACACAATCCAAAATTCTATCATTGGACACTCCATTGTGAGACACAATGATGTCCCTCTCACCAAGCTGAGTAAGGAGAAAATCACGGTCAGTTCCTTATCAGTGTTCAGGATCTGTCACATTGTGCATGCACTAAGGTCACTGGACCACAAGCACCAGTATGAGTCAGTCATGGTCCATGTGGATGTAAATAACCTGAGACATACCTCCCTAGACTATATGAAGAGAGACATCATGGAGCTCTTGGAACAGGTGTTCCAGACTGGTATGAGCCTAGCATTGAGAAGCATTTAACCTTTGCCAAGGATGATGCCATGATACGAACAGAAGATGACTGGCTTTAATTATTGGCTTACATTCTAGTTTCATTTTAAGAGGGTCCGTTATTTGTCAACATGGAGGGAGACTGTCAACAGAACATGCTGCTTTGCCAGGGATGGTCTGCACCTCTCCTCTCTGGGCTTCTGAATATTAGTTAAAAGATTGTCCTCCCCCATAGTGCCTTATTTAGGCAATTCCAAACTGAAAGTACTTCCAACACTGCAAATTTAAAATCAAAACTAAGAAAATCTAAAGGTGTTACTGCTCAATGCTAGAGGTCAAAAGAGAAAACTCCACTGTACAAGCTCTCCTCACCCTAGAGAATGCTGGCATCTGTGAGGTCACTGAGACATGGTTTAAAGCTACAGAGACCACACCAGCAGTGGAAGACTATAATGCCTTCCACACATTTAGACCTACTACTCTTCAGACAGGTACTAAATGTGCAGGTGTTTTGAAATATACCTCAAGGGGTGGTCAATACACTTGAGGCTCTCCATGTTCAAATCACCATAGGCAAAGTCCCATATCACTTCCTTGCAAGCTATAGGTCCCCATCTATGACCCAGGAAACCCATAACATGTATTTAAACTTACTGGAAACAGTTGCTATCCAATAAAATACCATATTCGTGGGCTACTATAATTACCCTACAATTAACTAGGAATCATATATGACACCAAATAAACAAGCACAGAGATTCCAGGATTTTGTAAACACAAACTCCCTGGACCAGATTGTCAGTACACTGACCAGCGGTGCAAATATACTGGATATTGTTATCACTAATATGAGAGACTGCTACACACACCCCTAGTCTAATGTCTTCTCTGGAAAGCTCAGACCAGACAGGTAGGCTGTATGCATAGTTTTCCCCTTGCCCAGGGCTCTGGTAACTGTCTTGAAGAAATCCAACAGGTATAGCAGGCATGATCTCCCTTTGACAAATCCAAACCAAACACTTGACCCAACAAGTTTGGACCACAAAATAGTCTCCTCTGAAGTAAAAATAAAACCTGGAACTCCAGCTGACCCTGAAACTTTCAGGCGCTACTTTAAGGCAAACTTCCTACTATTAAGTGATAACCTGGCAAAATTGCAAGACCCCATATACCCTGACAACACTGTGCCTATGTGGAACTGTTCACAGAAACTTTATACAAGCATGTTAATAGCTGTATAGAGGCAGCTGTACCCATCATGAATAAGTAAAGAAATAACTCTAAAAACAAGCTACTCTGGTGGAATCACAACATCAATAGGCTGTAAAACAATGGGAAGAAAACTGTGGCAAAAATTAGGAGATGTAATGCCTATCAGGATAAAATCACTCTCATTAAACAAAACAAACAACTCACTTAAAGCTCTCCTCAAAATGGAGAATGTCGACATATGTGCTGTAACGGAGACCTGGTTTAAAGAAGCAGAAAGCACTCCCAGGCTGCACCTCATTCCATACCTTTCACCCCCAGAATACAGCTGGAAGCTCCACACGTGGTGGTGTCTCCGTATTCTTAAAGGATATGCACACCTCTAGACTGCAAGCCCAGCCTAATGCATCCGAGATACTTCAGGTACAACTAACACTGGGTAAGATGGCGATACAAGTCATAGCCTGCTATAGAACCCCAAACATGTCCCCAGACTCTCACTCCAAGTTCCTAAGCACCCTGGAATCTACCAGGGTCCAAACCAATACTCTCATACTGGATGATTTCAACTACCATTCCATCAACCGGGAAAACTACTCAAATACCAATGTACAGGCCCAACGTTTCTGGAATTTATCAATTCCAATATCCTGGACCTGCTCATTCTGACCCCACTAGAGGAAGCAACATCTTCTCCCTGGTTATCATCAACATGAAAGACCATTACTCCACACTTATAGTCTCCCTGGTTAAATCTGACCACAAACCGATCACCATGAAAATCTCCATCTCACCTTCAGCCCCCCCCCCCCCTAAAGTGACCACCCTGAAAAACTTCTCTAAAGCCAACTTTGGGCTCTTAAAACAGAGGTGGCTAATGTCTCAGTACCCATGCCAATGGAAAATAGCTGCATGACTGCTGAATCATCCACCAGTGCACTGTACGAGCATGTACACAAATGCATGGACATTGCCATACCAAATAGAACCAAGACTGTCTCCTCCAAAAAAGGAAGCCAATCTGGTGGTCCCCAGCCATCAATAAACTCTGCAACAAAAGGAAGAAACTGTTGCAGAAAGAAATGAGGTCACAAGACTGGAAAACCTCCCTTATTAGTCTCAACAAAAAGCTGAGATCCCTTATCAAATCCTCTAAAGCCAGATATGAAGGCAGAATTGCAGGTGACACCATAAACAACCACAAAGTCTTCTATAGCTATATCAAAAACCTCAAAGGCAAAAACCAGGATTTCTCTGAGTTATTGAACAATGGCACTTCCTATACTGAACCAACAGATATAGTCAACATACTGGTGGACAGATTCAGTGCCAACATTACCTCTCTCACTCTCCCCTCAAGGGCCCTATCACAATACCAGAAGAAAGCCTGGTACCTGCCATTTCTGTGGCACAGGTAAAAGCTGCATTGTCCAAAGCCCAGAATACAGCATCCATGGGACCTGATAATATCCCTAGCTGCATACTACATGAGCTACAAATTGAACTGGCACCAAATCTGTGTGCCCTATTCAATCACAGCCTTACCTCAGGCTATGTCCCTAATGAATGGCACACTGCTATAGTCATCCTGCTCCATAAAGAGGAAGCAACTACAGACCCTAGGAACTATCTCTCCATTAGCCTGATGAGTCTGGTATGCAAAGCTATGGAGTGCATCATCATGGACCTGCTTAACAAAGATGTAGGCAATCATCAAACACTTGACCCCACACAGTTTGGCTTTGTCAAGGGGAGATCTTGCCTGGTGAACCTGGTTGACTTCATTGAGGCAGTGATCAAGGCTGTGGATGAGGATAAGGCAGTGCATACAGCCTACCTCAACCTGGCCAAGGCCTTTGATACCATTCCCCACTCAAGTATCATTGATAAACTCACCAAACTAGGCATCAATCCTTGCATCACTAGGTGGGTTGCAAATTGTCTCACAAATGGGACCCACAGAGTGAATGTTGCAGATTCCAAGTCAGCCTGTCGAACAGTCATGAGTGGAGTCCCACAGGGCTCGGTCCTGGGGCCTCTTTTGTTTGGCATCTACTTCTCAGAAATCTAGGCCAACACAGAAGAATTTTGGCTGACCAAGTACACCGATGACTGCAAGCTAGGTGTCATTATCAACTCCCCAAGTGATGCAGACATCCTACAAAAGGGCCTTTCTGAGACCAATGACTGGTGTCGGAACCATGGCCTGAAGCTTAACACCAAAAAATGCTTTATCATCCCCTTTGAAAAAAACTCAATTCCCACAAATTACCACATTGATGGGATCCTAGGCCTTAAACACATGTCCTAGATGGACAGACTCAAGAAACTTCAGCAGTTCTCAGTCTTTTATCATCTACTTAGAGGTGATCTCTGCTTGACTTACAAAGCCATGTCCGACCCAGCCCTACTTGAAATGCTATGCCTAAAGAAATCACAATCCCCCCATGCCACATGCCCCAGAGATCACAACCTTATTACCACAATTAACAGAACATGCTGGAGGGACAGGTTCATCTCCCAAAGACTGCCCATACTCTGGAATAAGCTTCCCATTCATGTCAAGCAGAGCACCTCACTGGCCCTCTTTAAAAGAAATCATGATGTGTGAATGGGTAACAGAAAGTTCACTCCAGGGATCCTTCCAGTTGCCCTACTGGATAGGGGCACTGTGAACTAACATCGGGTGGCATGGTGCTTGGGCAGTTTTTTGAGCTAGGCTTGTAAAAGCTCCAGGACCATTAGCCTAGTACACACCTATGAACCTAAATTTGAGGTAAATGTGGCCTTCCAGGAGAAGGACAACCACAAGACATTCTTTAGCTGTGTCCTCAGCCTCAAAAGCAAAACACAACTGTGTGCAGAGCTCGATGTTAATGGAGCCACCTATACTGAGCCAGAAGGTATAGCAAAACTACTGGCTGTCAATGTCAGCTGCGACTTCACCCTTAACCTTCTATCAGGAAATATCATCATGTATAACTCCACCTGCTATCACTAGGGAACAGGTCCTCAATGCTCTCTCAAAAACAAAGAACACTGCATCAATGGGCCAAGACAATATCCCAGGATGCCTTATAAATAGCATAAAACATGACCTATCAGGCTCTCTGGCATTGCTATTTAACTGAAGTCACCAAACAAGCTTCATGCCTCAGCAACAATAATATCTCTGCACAAACGTAGGCCATCTACAGACCCTGGAAAGTATAGACTCATAAGTCTCACTAGTCTCATATGTAAAGCCATGGAAAAAATTAGATTCATCTGTGTTTACTAGAATAATGACCACAATGGTCTTTTTAAGCCTAGCCATGCATCACAAATCTCTGAGAAGTTGTGGTACCATTGATAAGTGTAAGCAGGAGTTTGGGAGATGAAACATTTACAAGCAGGTGCCTGGGAGATGAACCATTTACAGGCTGCCTATGTCGCTTAGAGACGTAGGTGCCAAACCAGGGATGAATTTCCTGTTCTCCATCCAACTGTCCAAGTTGCACTTGAATTGGGTTTGGGAGGAACAATGCTTCACATGGGTGGAGAGCCTTTTCCAGAGACAGGGTAGTCTCTGGGATGCATACTTTTCTCTTTAGCAGGTCCGATTTTAATCGAAGGTGAGGTATAAGTCTTTTGAATGGGTGATTCTGGTGATGTTTGTTTTGCCAATATGCATGAGGTCCATCAGAGTGTGGTCTGGCAATACAGGGACAGGGACAGAGCCTTAAGGCAGTCTACAAAGGACATGTTACTTATGCCCTGTATTCTTTTAGTGAGAAACCACTGCAGATGTTCCAACTGTTGGATATGCCTGGTTAGGTATGTACCAAAGGGGGGCATTGTACTCAATGATCGGTCTCATGAATGCTGAATACAGTGTAACAATGACTTCCTTGGACCTAGATGTCATACCTTTATTTATAAGTTGAGTAACATAGAATTATTTCCTCACTACTGTAAACACATGATGGCCAAAGGGTAGATTACTCTGTGTGTGTGTGTGTGTGTGTGTGTGTGTGTGTGTGTGTGTGTGTGTGTGTGTGTGTGTGTATGTGTGTGTGTGTGTGTGTGTGTGTGTGTGTGTGTGTGTGTGTGTGTGTGTGTGTGTGTGTGTTTGTGTGTGTGTGTGTGTGTGTGTGTGTGTGTGTGTGTGTGTGTGTGTCCAGGTCCCTGACTACTGGGTCAGCTGTTAGGGGTGTGTCAATATGATTGTTACCAGGTTTGCATTACTTCCTGAAGGATACTATTATGCATTTCTTGGAATTTAGCTTTAGTCCATGGCTATTACAACAGTTGTTTGTCTGTGTCAGCCCTTCCTAGAGAAAGTACAGTTGTGTACACTCACCATAAATGTAAATGTTCGAGTTTGTTCACTGTTGCAGTCCTAACCATTGGGTTATCCATGCTATGGTAGTCCTCAGTCTGTCCGAATACCAGAGTCAAGTTTTTTTGCGTTGGCTGCTGTCGCTTTCTGAGTGACATGAAGTCATCTGAGCTATTAAGGAGAGCAGGCGACGCCATTACCTCAGTTTTTCTTGCCTTAACCAACCAAAGAAATCCAATGTTAATAATTATTAGTAGTTCTGAGGTCAGAGACTCCCAAAGAAATATGTGTCTCTCTAAGGAAAGCAGATATCAGGGGGAAGGAGAGAGGGAAAGAATGACTGCAGCAGTGAACACACTTGAACATCGACATTTATGGTGCATGTACACAAATGTGCAATGTTCTTCATGTTTCACTGCTGCATTCCTAACCATTGGAAAGATTCCCAAATCTGAGGAGAAGGGTGGAAGGTTAATAGAAACTTAAGATTGGATGAGCATGCCCTGCAGAATTGCAGAGGCAAACTCAGCCCTAGATTTTCAGAATAGGTTCAAATGGTGATGTTTGCTGAAGGTGTGGACTGAAGTCTATGTGGCAGCTTCCAGGATGTCCTTGGTGGGTACCCCTCTAAGGAATGCTGCGGAAGTAGAGGTTGCCCTATTGGAATAGGTTCTGATGGTCCCAGAGAGTGGTTTTCCATGCAAGGAGTAGCAAAATTGGACGCAGTGTGCTATCCACTTGGAAATGGTCTGTTTGGATATTGGTTTCCTCTGTGGCCCTGTTTTAAAGCTGACCAAGAGCTGTTCAGTTTTCCTGAATGTCTTGGTATGATCCAGAAAAAAATCTGAGTTCCCTGTGCACATTCAAAGAATGCAGTATCCTTTTCCCCTTGTTCTGAGGGTTAGGGTAGAAGGTGGGCAGGTGGATGGCCTGGTTGAGGGTAACATCTGAAACAACATTCGGCATGAAGGAGGGATTAGTTCTCAGGGAGACCCTGTCTGTATGGAACATGATAAATGGCTCAATGGCCATTAAGGCTCGAAGCTCTGAAACTCTCCTGGCTGAAGTAATGGCCAGGAGAAAGGCAGTCTTCCAAGAGAGGTACTTTAGTTCTGAGGATGCTGCAGGCTCAAAGGGAGGCAGAGTAAGCTTTTCTAAAACATAGTTGAGGTCCCAGTCTGGGGCGGGCTGTCTTCTGGGAGACCTGATATTGGAGGCTCCTCTAAGGAATTATTTGATAAGAGGATGGGAGAACAATGGCTGTTCTGTATCAAAGTGGGCCGAGATGTCAGAGGCATGGATCTTTATGGAGGAGAAAGAGAGACCCTTAGTAAGAAGCACAGCATGATAATTTAGAATAAGAGGAATGGAGGGCAGATGTATATCTGCCCCCTTGGACTGGCTCCAGGAGCAAAACCTTTTCCATTTTCCAGCTTAAGATTTTCTGGTGTTGGGCATTCTGGCTTCTGTGATGATGTTAAGGACTTGCTTGCTTAGCACAGATTCCTTGTTGGTTTTGGTAGAATAAGCCATGCTGAGAGCTTGAGTGTCAGAAGGTCTGGGTGCAGCATTGTTCCCCCCAGGATAGCAGGTGGGGTATCAGAGGTAGCTGCTGGGGGGGGGGGGGCTGGTGAGATAGGCTACACAGCAGTGGGTACCCATGCTGTCTGGGCCAATCTGGGGCAATGAGTATTGCTCTTGGTTTTTCCTCCCTTATCTTAATTAATACTGTTGGAATGAGAGGTAGAGGTGAGAATGCATACACAAAGAGGATATTCCAAGGGAAGGTCAGGGCATCGACCTTCCAGGCCAGGTGATATTACTCCCAGGTGCAGAATTTCTGTACTTGGTGATTTAAATGAGAGGCAAAGAGGTCCACCTGTGGGTAATTTGCAAAAAATGTCTCTGTGGATTTGCCATCCATGTGGGTCCAGCAGGTTTGTACTTAGGTGGTCTTACAGGAAGTTGTTGATGCCCGGTAAGTATTAGGCTATAAGATGTAGTCCCAAAGATGAGGCTGCTAGCGAACCACAGGTTCATGGCTAGTCTACACAGGGGGTAAGATTAAGTCAATGACTGTGTTGTTGTCTGTCTTTATGAGAAGAATCCCAGGTTTGAGTTAGGGTTTGAAGGATGTCAGAGAGTTTTGTACTGCTATCATTTCCTTTTGGTTGATGTGCAAGGTAGTATTTGTGCATCCCAGAGACCTTGGGCACATCTGCCTTTTAGATGGGCACCCAGCCTATGTCCGAAGCATCTGTAGTTATGGTCTGGTCTGATGGACAGAGGGTGAAAGGAAGTCCCTTGTTCAGAGCACAGGCCTGGGCCCACAAGAGGAACTCGGATCTTATGCAAGGGAGGTGTCCATATGTTGTGAGTGTTGACACCATAGGTTCTTTAGGTACCACTGACGTTTTCTCATGTATGGGCAGAGGTTTATCCTAGAGATTGTAGGAACTTCCTGGCAGAAAGCTGGGTTTGGGAGGCCAGAGTAGTGAAGTATCTTGGTAGGAAACTTTGTTTTTCTGGAGACAGAAAGGCCATTTGCTCTGTGTCCAGTAAGGCTCCCAGAAATATGATTTTCCTAGTAGGTGTCTGTTTTGATTTCCTTTTATTGATAGTGAACCTCAGACATGTGAGTAGGGTTTTTACAAATGAAAGGTGCTGCAGGAGCAGTTCCTTGCAGTCTGCCTGGATGAGACAATCATCCAGGTAAGGGTAAATATGTACATTGTTTTGCCTGCAAAAGGCAATGGCAGGAGCTAGACATTTGGTGAATACCCTGGGAGCAGTAGATAAGCCAAAGGGCAAAGCAAATAATTGAAAGTGTAGTGATCCTGCTCTGAAGCGCAGGAATTTTCTGCATGATTCCCTTATTGGGATGTGCAGGTAGGCATCATTTAGGTCTAAGGTGACTATCCAAGTATTGTTTGGCAGCAGTGGTAGAAGCTGTTGTAAGGTAAGCATTTTGAATTTTGGGATTACCAGGATGATATTGAGAAAGGATAAGTCCAGGATGGGATGCCAAGTCCCCTCTTTCCTGGTAACAAGGAATAGACTGGAATAGAATCCTTTTGCAACTAGTTCTGGAGGTACAAGTTCTACTACTGCTAGGGATATTAGGTTTTGCACTTGTTTTAGTGCTTCTGCCCACTGGTTTGGAGGTAGGTCTGGGTACCCTCTTGGAGATGGTTGTTCTAGGAAATTGAATATGTACCCCTGAACAATGATTTTTAAGACCCATTTATCTTTAGTTATAGAGTTCCAGTTTTCTTTGCATAGAGATAACCTTCCTCCTAACTGTTGGTGTGGTGGAGGCAGGTAGAGATGGGAAAGGTAGTCATTTTGAGTTTTTTCTATACAGGGTAGCTTTTGAACTCCCTGCTCTAGTGTTTGAGGGGGGGGGGGTCACTGTTTTGTTCTTTGCTGGCCCTGAGTATGAGTCCTGGTGGGTCTGTCCCTATGGGTTTTGCCTTGTGCCTGCCTTTTTGGTGCAGGAAAGGACCAGTGTTTGGAGGGAAAATTTCTGCTGAACCTAGGAAGTTGTACTTGAAGAAAATCTGCATCATTTTTGCTTTGTCTTCCATCTTTTTAAGTACTTCTTCAGTTTTCTGTCTGAACAAGCGGTCTTTGTCAAGAGGTGCATCCACGATTTTAGCTTTGACATGATTAGGGAGAGGCTACTCCTTCAACCATGTATGTCTTCTGATAACAGATTTTGTCACTGCTGCTCTGCTAGAAGCTTCTAGGGCATCAAATCCACAGTGCAAGGAGTGCTTTGCCACCTGAGATGAAGAGTGCAGTAAGTTTGCTATCTCTTTATGGCTGGCAAAATCTGAAAAAGCAAAAATTTTCTGTTTCAAAAGTTCCAGTGTGCTGTTGATATTTTAACACATGGAACTGACAGTTGAGAGCCCTTATAGTTAAAGTTGCAGAGCTATCTACATTTTTACCCCATCTGTCCAGGGCCCTGGATTCTTTGTCTGAGGTTGTGGGATTCTTTGCAGAGGTAGACAACTCCCTTAGATCCCTGAGTAACCACCTCTGGATCTGCTATAGGATTTCTGTAGAGGAATGTATGTGAGTCAGGTACCCTGTAATACCTGTCAGGTTTTCTGGGGGCAGGTGGAAGGGTGTCAGGGGTAAGGCTGGATTCTTGGTAAACATCATCATCTACCACCTCTAAGATGGGTGGGATGGCCAGAGGCTTGTGCTGGGGTAGGTCCAGAAACTCTTTTAGTCTTTTCTTGGATTGAGAGAAATCGATTGATTCCCATTGGAAGTGTTCCCTGGAGATGAGGAAGGTTTCCCCAAAAGAAAAGTCCTCAGGAGGTGATGCAGAAGGAATAGATTATTCTGCATCTGAGTCTTCATAGGCAGTAAAAGGTAAAAGTAAAACAGAGGAGTCTGATCCCTCTGAGTCTAAATCCAACTGGATGTCTGGAGAAGGTTCCCTTCTAATTTTGGCTGGAGTGGCCTGATTACCCCAGATGAAAGTGATGAAATCCTCCACCATTTTAAGCATTTTAGTTTGAGGAGGGGGAGGAGTAGTGGAATGGAGACTTTTTGCTGTTTTCTTTGGAGTAGCTCTAAGTTTGGCCTGAAGACAATCCCTTGTTGCTGTCGGTGTGTTAGTCAGAAAAGAGGGCGAAGGCCTTGAAGTGAATTCTGAAGTGAGAGCAGTATCCTCAGAAGCCGGTTCATAGGTTCATAGGTTGGTACTAGGCTATCAGCCCTAGGGCCTGTACATGCCTGGCCATAACAATTGCCTGGCTATGTCTTCCCACACTATTTACTTCCCTGGACCCCTGTCTAGCAGGGCAACTGACATGATCCCCGGGGTGAATTTCCTTTCTCCCATCCAATCGTTAAGGTTCCTTTTTAAGAGGGCCAAAGAGGCACTCTGCTTGACATGTATGGGCAATCTATTCCAGAGTCTGGGGAGTCTCTGGATCAGGAACCTATCCCTCCAGCATGTTTTCTTTATTGTGATGACAAGGTTTACATCCCTGGAGTGTGTGGCTCTGAGGGATTGGGATTTCTTTAAGTGTAGCATGTCCAACAGCTCTGGGTTTGAAATGGCCTTGTATGTTAAGCAGAGATCGCCTCTGAGTAGACAATATGCGACAGAGTATAGCTGGAGTTGTTTAAGGCGGTCAGCATAGGGCATCTGCTTTAGGCCTGTGATTCTTTTAGTGAGGTATTTCTGCGGCCTTTCCAGTTGTTGCAGATGTCTTGAGAAGTGCATATCAAATGGGGCATTGTATTCTATAATGGGTCTAATGATGGATGAGTACAGTGGGACAATGACCTCCTTTTTTCTGGATGAAAAGGCCTTAGTGATGAGGTGCACCACATAGAAGGATTTTCTGACTGTTATGGCGATGTGGTTATCGAAGGTGAGACCACTGTCCACCTGTGTCCCTTAGTCTCTTATCACACTTTCGGTGTTTAGTGTACTGCCACCTATATGGTAATTCACAGGTACATGTTTTTTTTCCCAAAGGGGATAACTATACATTTCTTGGCATTGAGCTTGAGCCCATGGATCTGGCACCAAGCATCTGTTTCTGTAAGGCCCTTTTGTAGAGTATTCACATCATTTGGGGATTCAATAATGGCTCCCAGTTTGCAGTCATCTGCAAACTTTGTTAGCCAGAGTCCCTTAATGTTGGCCTGTACTTCAGAGAAGTAGATGCCAAACAAGAGCAGTCCCAGGACTGAACCCTCAGGTACTCCACTTGTCACTTGTCCAGAGCTGGATTTGGAGTCAGCTACTTTTACAGTGTGGGTTCTATCAGTAAGCCAGTTATCAACCCATTGGGTGGTGTAGGGATTAATGCCCAGCTTAGTAAGTTTATCTATGATTCCAGAGTGGGGGATGGTGTGAAAGGCCTTGGCAAGGTGCCCGTGTAACGGCTTCGGACCCAACCGAGGCAGAGATAACCAATGGCTCTTTAGATGATGCAGTCATCTGCGGCATGCAGGACTCCAAAAGGGTCTCAGTAGAGGCCTGCAAAGTAACTGAGTTGGGCATCAGTGTCTACAAAAATGCCTCACTAAATTCCGAAGAACTGACAACCCTTTTAGTGGTGGTGTTGTCAGAAGGCTTGGCTTTATGCAGTCTGTCTCTATCATTATCTGTGGTTTGCTGACTAATGGATGCCATATTGGTAATCGGAAATGGAAGATGAAAATAACTGCCTACAAACAGAGCTCTTCGATGAATAGTTTTAGCATTAAAGAGGGCACAGACCGGACAGCGGGGAACATCATGATCTGGGTCTAAGTAAGTGATGCAGTAAGAATGGAAGCCTCGGTGTGGTATTTGCTTTCCACAGGCGAGACAGTTATTGACTTTTTTGGACATTGGTTGTGCAAGGAAAAAGGAAGGATCCCCAATGGGGTACTTAGCTTTAGACGTTTTCAGCTGAAGTTTGAAATCTGGAAACAGCCAACCGGCATTGTTGTTAATTGCTTCTACTATGGGCTCCACTGCATGAAAGACTGAGGTAATGGTGTCGCCTGCTCTCCTTTATAGCTTGGATGACCTGACGTCACTCAGCAAGAGACAGCAGCCGAAGCACAAAACCTTAACTCTGGTATTCGGATCAAATGAGGGCTACCACAGCATTGATAACCAATGGTTAGGACTGCAGCAGTGAAACATGAAGAACATCAGTTGTGTCATTGGGGGATTCTATGACCATTACTAATTTTCAGTTATCTGCAAATTTAGTCTGCAGAGGCCACTGACATTGGCCTTGACTTCAGAAAAGTAAATGTGAAAAAGGTTTAGTCCCCGAACCATTCCCTGTGTGACTCCACCTGTGACTGGCCTCTTTGTAAAGGTGGGCTCCCCAATTCTAACTTCCTGGGTCTTGTCTGTGAGCCATTTGACTATCTACTACTGACATAAGGGTTTGTACCTAACCTCCTGAGTTTATCAAAAATGCTCAGGTGGGGTATTGTGTCAAATGCCTTGGCCAGAAGGTAGGCAGTGTGAACCAGTTTGCCCTTATACATTGCTCTGTTGACCTTCTCAAAGAAGTCCACCAGGTTGAGTAGGCATGACCTGCTCTTGATGAAGCCAAAATGGGTTGGGTCCAGTGTCTGGAGGTTTACTATCCCATTATTGATCATTTCCATGATAATTCTTCCTATGGCTTTGCATATGAGACTAGTGAGGCTTATGGATCAGTAGTTTCCAGGGTATGTAGATGGCCCACCTTTGTGCAGAGGCATGACTGTTGATGTTCTCCATTCATGAGGCATGAAATCTGTTAAATAGCAATTCCAGATGGGCTGATAGGTCATGTTTCATGCTATTTAGAAGGCATCCTGGGATATTGTCTGGCCCCTTTGATGCAGTGTTCTTGGCCTTAGAGAGAACATTAAGAACCTGTTCCCTAGTGATAGCAGGGGGCGTTATATTTGATGATATTTCCTGAGGGAAGGCTGAGGGGGAGCGAGGGGTGAATTTGAAACTGAATTTGACAGCCACTAAGTTTGCTATACCTTCTGGCTCTTATAGGTGGATTCATTTACAATTTGCTCTGCGCACAGTTGTGTATTGCCTTTGAGGTTGCGGACATAGCTAAAGAATTACCTGTGGTTGTCTTTCACCTGGGAGGCCAAATATACCTCAAAATTTGACTTTGGAAGACTTTATTTGACCTTTGGTCTGTTTGATTAGTTTGACGATGGTTATACAGCCTATTGATTTGTGATTCCACTTGGATGGCTCTTTTTTGAGTTAGTTCTATACTTTGTGGTGGGTATAGCTGCCTCTAGGCAGCTATTAATGCTTGTATGTGGTTTCTGCAAACAGTTCTGCATAGGCAGCAGTGTTCTCGGGGCTTATGGGGGCTTGAAATTTTGCCAAGTTATCACTTAATAGCAGGAAGTTAGCCTTAGAGTAGTTCCTGAATATTCCAGGGTTAGCTGGGGGTTTAGGTTTTATTTTCACTTCAAAGGAGACCATTTTGTCGTATGACCTTATCAGAGAAGACATAATACTAGGGGGTATGTAGCACTCTCCCACATTAGTGAGGACCAGATCCAGTATGGTTGCACCCCTGGTTGGTGCACTGACAATCTGTTCCATGGAGTTTGTGTTTACAAATTCTAGGAATCTCTGTTCCTGGACATTTGGTGTTGTATATGATTACCAGTTAAGAGTTGGGTAGTCAATGTTGTCAATGAATATGGTATTGGGTTGCAGGGTGTGTGTTTCTAATACATTTAAATACACAGTATGGGTTTCCAGGGTCATAGAGGGGGGCCTATAGCTTGCAAGGAAGCAGTATCTGATTTTTTTCTATGGTAATTTGAACATGGAGAAGCTGAAATGCATTGTCCTTGATGTATGTTTATTTCTGATGTAAATCAAGACATCGCCATGTTTAGTCCCTGTGTATGGAGTAGCTGGTCTATATGTGTGGAAAGCATTCTAACCTTGCACTGTGGCTTTAAATCATGTCTCAGTGACTGTGCAGATATCAGCATTCCCTAGGGTTAAGAGATCTTCTAGAGACTGGAGTTTTTTTGTTAAGACTCCTAGCATTGAGGTGTAATACCTTTACATTTTCTTGGTTTTGATTTGCTGTGCCTGAAGTACTTTCAGTTTGGCTTTGCCTAAAAAAGGCACTATAGGGGAAGACAATGTTTTAGCAAATATTTGAAAGCTTAGATGGGAGAGGTACAGACCATCCCTGGCAAAGCAGCCTAGTCTGTTGACCATCTCCTTCCATGCTGACAAATATTGCACCCCCTTAGAATGAAACCAGAAGCTAAGCCAATTACTACAGTCAGTCATCTTTTGTTTGTATTGTGGGATCATCCTTGGAGAAGGTTAAATACTGCTTATTTTGATAATAATGTTTAATGTAATTGCTTTGCCTATTTCATACCATAAATGCTGTTCTTTAGTTTGTATGATGCTCTCCTTTCATGTATGTATATAGCTATATATATATATATATATATATATATATATATATATATATATATACAGAGAGAGAGATTATTGTTTACATTGTTGTATAGATAATGCTCTCTTCATATGATTATTTATTGCTTTCAAATATTTGTGTACATTACTCTTACTAATATAGAGCTTTTCTCCTGACATCTCAGATGAAAATTTGTTTTAATCCATTTGGACTTTCCTAGTAAATAAATGTATCTCTCTCTCTCTCTCTCTCTCTCTATATATATATATATATATATATATATATATATATATATATATAGATTCGTTTATAGCCACGTCATCTCTAAAATCTGGAACTCCCTTCCATCCCACATAATAAATAACAACTCCACCACCCAATTCAATAAACTACTCAAAACACACTTCCTGAATCATAGATTATGTATCTCTACTACCCCTTGATAGTAACTTGTATGTCTCTATTTTCCAGCAACTAGAGTAACAGCTTATCTACTGCTTTTGTAATGTCTGCAAGGGGTAATAATATCACTGAACACTGTAAAGAAACCTAAAGGACAGAGCATGTCTCTCATGTGTAGAAATGAATTATGGAAGTTATCTACTCTATCTTCCTGCTATACTTGCTGTTAAACACCTCTATAACATGTATATATTAATGTAGCCTGTGAATGTTGGCAAATACACTCTTTGGTTAACTCACTATATTATATGTACTATACTTCTATATGAAGTATAAAGATTATGTACTCTATATGTTGTTTAATTGAACCTTTTGGTTAACATGTCTTTCTCTTGTTAATGATTTTACTGCTCTGGAGCTTTTCTCCCCGGGCCTCCACTGAAAATGGACATATATCCAGTTGGACTCTCCCGGTTAACAAATGTAAAATACAATAAAATAAAAAATATATAAAATTGTAAAACATTGCCATCCTTCTATTGAAATCTGATCTTCTCTGTCTATAGTTGTAGTGAAATTAGATCTTCGTACTTTTAATCCTTCTGATAGCATCTGTCCCCCACTTACCCTATCTAAATATCACATGTTTAAAGATCAGATTTACACTTTTTAGACTCACCTTTATTTATGTCCTCTTTATGCTTTTTTCCATTACCAGTGTCAGCTCCTGTCCATTTTCATATCATGCAATCATCTTTTTCTTGTTTCCACAAGTCTCATTTTCACTGACTGCAACAATGTTTATAAAAACGTGTGGCCAACAGACATTATAACAATTCCAGGGTTCCATCAACCAGTCTGGCCTGATTTCTGACACATTTCATTTAGTTTCTTTTTAAGCACATAAGCTTCCTTTTCATTTCTTCATCTACCTCATTGTTACCCATGCTTTTCTAGCATTTTTCTTCTTCATCAGCATCATCATCATCATCATCATCAGCCCCCTTTTTCCCATTTTCTATACGGGGCCTGAGTATTGCATGAACTGTTGCTGTCTCTCTCAATTCAATGCCAGTATCCAGCTGTGTAGAAATCTAAACAAGAAACTGCATTTTCTGCAAGCACTCCTCATCCTGGAGAATGTTGACAACTGTGCAGTTAATGACACATGGTTTAAAGCTTGAGAGAGCACCCTGGCAGTGAAGGTCTATAATGCCTTCTACACATTTAGACCACCTACTGTGCAAGAAGGGACAAAACATGGATAGCTCTTAATTTACATCAAAAATAAACACACGTCAGGGCTGGTTAAATAGTATTGCTCACTTGAGCTTCACCAGTCATAAGAATTACCAGATCTAGGGATCTAAACCTCATCTGCAATATACATAGGACATGTTGTAGTGACAGGTAAGTGTCACATAAACTACCCCTTCTCTAGAACAGGCTTTCCATTCTTGTGAAAGAGAGTCTTCTCTAGTCCAATCCAAATGTAACTTGGACCAGTGGATAGGAAATTGGAAATTTACTCCTGGTTTGGAAACTATGTCTCTGTTAGATGGAGGCAGCCTGTAAAATGTTTGACCTCCCATATCCAAGCCTATATATACCCATTAAAGTAATCCTAGGATATGATATCTTGTCAGGTACATTGGGAAGCATGGCTAGGCTTAAAAAGGGCCCCCTTGGGTCACTAGCCTAGGTATGAACCTATGACCCTCAAAACAGGTCAATGAACATTTCACACTCTTTTATTTAGCAAGAACATTTCACAGTCTTTTACTTAGCAAGTTGTTTTTATCTTCTTATTCTAATAATAGTAATGTGTTAGAATTTCTTCCTAGCTTGCATATCCTTTATCTCCCTACTCAGCCATTTCCCTGTCTTCTATTTGTGTTCGTATTCTTGTAGTTATTAATATCATTAGCCTGTGACATCCTTTGTTGGTGCCTATTACTCCCTCCTTTTATGATAGCAGCGTCTGCATGTTGATCATTCTGCTCTTCCCCTTTCCTTCCAAATCCCCACTGTGCTGGGTCATGTTTATGTCTTTTCTTCCTCTTCTCTTATCTTCTATCTAGGCAGCATATGTTAGATGATAAGTTTATGCTTCCATCGCCCTCCCCTCTTATGTCATTATCTCTTCCAGTCATACATATTGGTCTTGACATTTTCATTGTCTTATTTGCATTTATGAATCACAGTATCACCTATTCGGTCCAACTTATTTAAACTCTTTCCCATGGCAAATTATCCTCTCATCTCCTTCTAGTGCACAATTTTTTATAACCCCGTTATTCAAGAGCATGTATTTCCACCTCACAACTTTAGCCTTGGCGATGTAATCTCTTCATGGGTTTCACCCATTCTAAAAGTCATCTAGACACCTTTCTCAGTTGTATTGGTGGAGTCACTCCTAAAACCCCAAATTCTTTAGTTTTCTTCTCCGCACTTCCTGAACTTTTCTGCTTTATAGCTTCTTTTTTACCTTGAAATGGCTCTGGTATTTCATTTCATACTTGGGCCTCTGCTTCTCAATAACCCTAATCATATTTTTATCCATATTTTTTATCTGGGGAGTTTGATATTGAAGCCATATATAATTGTCAGAACATTCTTGTCATTCTTTCTTGCTCAAGGTATTAGCTTCTGCATTTGAGCCTTCTTTTGTATGGTTTCTGGGCCTGGTATTCCATGATGCAGCATCTGGCCTCCCTCACAAATTGTCCTGCAAGCTGCCAATTTTGCATTACAATTAATATGTCAGTGGGAAAGCTAATCTAGACTTGGAGCACAGCTGCTTCACCTCATCACTAGTTACTACTAGAGACCTTCTGTGAGTGCATAAGTCACAAGCCCTACAATTTAAACAGTACATTTATGTATTCAAAGCCTATCTGGTGAAACCTAAGCATACTTATCTTTAGTTATTGCAGGTTCCAAGATCCTTGTGTGTGTTAAGCCTATCATATCTAGAATCCCCTTCCCCTGCACAGCTATGTATGCAAGGTCTGAAATACAACTCTGAACACGCCATTTTTAAATAATCAGTGCTCCTAGACCCAGTCGGTGGCCCTCTCCCTCATGGTATGTACCTTATGTACTAACTGTTAATTGTCAATATATCCATGTGATTTTTGCATTTATGTTTACTGCCAGTAAAATTGATACTACTTTCATAATTGCCTAGCAAAATTGTCTAAAGTGGAACAGACTGCATAACTGTGATTGGTGTTTAGCTCTATAGCCACAGAGTACTGTTTTTATAAAGTCTAGTATGCTTTTCTGGATACAAAGTGTATTCTGTGAGTTACATTGCTATTGCTATAATTTAACCTAACAGAAAAGGTCACAGTAGAACAGACTGCATGGACATGATTGCCGATTAAATCTGTAGCTATGAGATAATGTTTTATAAGCTAGTTTGTTTAACTACATTGTGTAATATTGCACCCTAGCGACCTTGCTGATTGCAGTTGTAGCACTAAGGTTGGGTTATTAACAAAGGCTGTATATTTAGTTGCTTGGAGGTACATGTTCACCTAATAAGATTAATAAGCCTCTCTATAATTATTTCTAAAAGGCTAGCAGCTTATTTGCTTCACCATTACCAAGACGACTTGGTGCTAGATGTAAGATATTACCTAACAGACACAAGCAGCTTTTGTAACGTCTTAAGAGTGCTCACAAGGAAATCTGATACTTTATAATGATACAGACCTGTACAGGGAACCTAGTGAGATGTTGCTGTAGTTATTTTGTTTGGGCACAGTGATTCCCTGCAGATTGTCTAAAATGCTTGAACCTTAAACCTGTTCTCATTCTTGTAACCTATCTTTCCCACCAGGAACTATACCCCTTAACAAGCTGTCCTGCAAGGCTTACAGCAAGAAGGACGCTACCCAACTGAATCTCACTCTACATACCTGTACTAGGCTGCCAAACAGCAAAACGCCCTGCTAAGGTTAATATTGTTTAAATCTCTCTGTGAATACCACAGTTGCTGACCTGGGTCTATAGCACTAGCACCTAATCCCAACTGCAGTACCAACCCCTAAAACTATACAGTAGAAATACTATATGCCTACCATAAATTTCCCCATATATTATCTTTAAATTGGAAGCAAAATTCAGAGTTTTACCCAAAATTAATCAAAAAATTGTAAGTAAAGAAAGGAAAATAAAGCATACCCTGACTTACAATTTAAACAGTAAATTTATGCATTCAAAGCATACCTGGTGAAACCTAAGCATACTTACCCTTAATTATTGCAGGTTCCAAGATTCTTGCATGTGTTAAGCCCTGCTCTGCTTGCCCTTGCTGTGCTCGGGCTCGCTATGCACTCCTCCCTGCCCCCAATTCCCACCCATCCCCATTGTATCTAGCTTTATAGGCACAATACCACACCCCCTCTGGCTTTACCAATTAATAATCCTCTACTCAGCTTAACCCATCCCTCATTCACCCCTCCATTTTCTCCTATCTGAATCATTCAGTACTGTACTGCTTACAATTGTCCAGCCCCCACCACTCCCCCAGTAGTTAATATCTGATCACAAGATCCTGAGGGCCCTAAACCTACAGCACTAATCGAGCCTTCAACCATGGTACCATCCAAAGCAATGTCACTACTCTCTCTGCTATCCCTCATGTTAATTACATATCTCCTCTCCACTTATGAAAATCAGTTTTACCTAGGATTTCACTACCCAAAATGTGAAACTAGCCCAGTTGTATTGAATATGACAGGTTACCCACTAGGTACTACTATAACTAACTCCTTAACAACAATACACTATCAGCCTATTAGACCCAGATACATCAGCTCAAAATCTAAACACTATCAAAGACTTATAAACAGAATCCTGAAGCTTATAGAAAATATACACTATAACCTCACACTGGACGGAGATATTCACCCAAACACTGGCCCTTCCACCCTAGATGCAGCAACCACATATGCAACAAACCCAGGTACATCGCTATCTATTAATAAGCCCCCCAACTCCTTCCTGGTCTGACAACTAAATATTCTGAGCATAAATAACAAAGTACATAATTTACATGCCCTCCTACAAGTCCATTCCCCTGATATTCTATGCCTAACTGAAACCTGGCTAAAACCATCAAGCTCAGATAATGAAATTTTACCACCTGGGTATAATATACTTAGTCTTGATCACTCTACTAGGAAGGGGGGTAGCTGTACTCTTCTGATCTACACTAAATGTTACCCCAGACCCCATTCAACCACCCCAGGTCAATAAAGCAGACATAATTGCTACCAAGTTCCAAATTAACAAAAACAAATGCATAAATATAGTCTGCATGTACATTCCCCCAGGGAATAATACCAGTACCCTAGAAGACATCCTCCACTGGTTAACTAATAACTATCCACAAGAAACCATTGTACTTGGAGATTTTAACATTGACTGGAACACTTGTTCCTCTCAATCTCCTACCACTCATATAAACCTGCATGGATTCACACAGGCCATATCCACCCACACCAGGATAGGTAAACTTAACCAAAAAGATAATAATCAATTCCCACCCCCAAATGTATACATTGGGGGCCATCCCCGATGACCTCACTGATCACTTTCTCACCTTTATCTGCAAGCACAAATCTTATAACTCCCATCACCCCATGTATAGAACAATAAGAAATAGTAAAAGCTTCAATCCTAGTAAGTTTCTGGACAAACTCAAGACATGCAACTTCTTCTTCTTCTTTCGACTTTTCCCAGTTAGGGGTTGCCACAGTGGATCACCTGTCCGCTCATGATTGGCAGTGGAGTTTTACAGTGTTGAGTTGCCAGCCCAGCGCCCAACCTTCCACAGAAGGCACACACATGCACACACTCACACCTAGGGCCAATTTAGAGTGTCCAATCCACCTACAGCATGTCTTTGGGATATGGGAGGAAACCGGAGCACCCGTAGGAAACCCACGCGACCACAGTGAGGACATGCAGACACCCACATAGAAGGCACCCCAGCCGAGGATCAAACCAGAGAACCTCTTGCTGTGAGGTAGCAATGCTAACCGCTGCACCACCGTGGCCACCAAACTCAAGACATGCAACTGGTCTGCCCTAAAACACTTGCCCCAGACGAAGCTGTTGCCTACTTTAGCAATAAATTCCTTACCATCCTCGATACTCATGCTCCCGCTCATTCCACTAGGGTAAAATCAAACGTTTCCCCGTGGCTCCCTAAAGAAACCAAATAAAAAATCATAGTCAGAAACAAGTCATGGGCAACACGGCGTGCTACAAAAGACCCTCCAGATCAAACCAAATTTAGACAACTAAGAAATGAGGCAAAACATTCCATTCTATTAGATAAGAAAAAATACTTCCATCTCCAACAAGGAAGCAAAAATAACCCTTGGAATTCCTGGGCAGGGATAAATAAATTACTGCACCCAAGTCATACCACCACTCCACCTCCCTCAGCCTCTACTGATAAACTACCAGAGGATGTTGCTAACACCTTTAATAGTTTCTTTAATGAAACTTTCCAAGCCCTTGCTAGCCAATTACCCCTTAACTCCTCTAACCCACTGGGCAACAGTCCTAGCACCCAGCCCTCCTTTAGCTTCCAACCAGTCTCTACATCTTTCATTCGATCACTACTCAAAAAATTAAAACCTACTACCCTAGCTGCTGACCTTCTCCCCGCTGAATATTTGCAAAAAGCTGCTGACACCACAACGTACCCCATTTCCATTCTAATTAACTGATCCATATCAGAAGCCTCAGTCCCCTCTGTCTGGAAAATATCTCATGTCATACCCCTCCATAAAGGTGGTAATTCTACTGAATTATCTAATTATAGACCCATAGCCATCTTGTCACCTCTGGCAAAAATATGGTAAAATGGATCCTTAAACAACTTCTGTACTTTTTAACCCAAAACAATCTACTGGCTAACTCTCAGCATGGCTTCAAGCCACATCGTAGTACTACCACACCCCTCCTTACCTTCTGTAATGCAAGAAACTATAACAGGATTAACAACGAGCTATCCTCTGCCCTTTTTTTGGACCTGTCCAAGGCTTTTGATATGGTTAGCCACCAGCTTCTCATCAACACCCTGGTAGCATTGTCTCTAGGCAGTCACTCTCTCCAATGGTTTGAATCCTATCTGCGCAACAGACAACAATCCATCTTATGGCAGAACAAACTATCAAATCTCCTACCCAACACCCTAGGTGTCCCCCAGGCGTCTATTTTGGGACCACTTCTGTTTTCTATTTTTCTTAATGACCTCCACATTGTCATCCCTAAAGCTAACTGCATTCAATACGCAGATGACTCAACGTTGAGCTGCACTGGCACCTCACAAACTGAGCGGAAAACAGTTACTCAGAGTACTTTTAACCTAGTTGAGGACTGGCTTGCCGCTCACTGTCTGATTCTAAATCCTAACAAAACAAAGCTTCTACTTTTCGCCCCAACCCAAAGATCCCCAGTGATATCTCTCTCCATTAAATCTAATAATGGTACCATAATCTCCCCAGATGCCCATACAAAACTCCTAGGAGTTATTGTAGATAACAATCTTAAGTTTGATGTGCAAATTAACAAAACTATCAAAACCATTAATAGAAAATTGGGCTCACTATATAGGATAAAGCCATTCCTAACCCCATCTGCTAGGACTGCCATTGCCCACTCCCATCTACTCCTTACCCACATTTATGCTTCCCCTTTACTTGCCAACCTAAATAAAACTGATGTTAACAAACTCTCAAGCTGCTACAATAACATAGCTAGATTTTCCACTGGTCTCCCCTGCAGAACGCATCATTGTATAAATCTAAATGATCTTGGATGGTTAGAACTACCCAGGCAGATTCAGTATAATCAACTTATTGTGGCTCACAAAGCACTTAACCAACCAGAAAATACACCTGCACTGAAAAACATCATCTTTCCCCACTCCAGCCCCAGAACACTCCACTCATCTAATAGACTGGTAGTGCAAACCATCAAATCCAACAACTTAGCCGGAGACTCCATGTTCGCCAACTCTGCTGGCAAAACTTGGAACTCACTTCCTGCTAACATCACCCTAGATTTCACCCTATCTCAATTCAAAAAAGATCCCAAGGAGTATTTCAGGTCTCATTGGATATGTCCATGGTCCAAGCCAGACTAAATCATCATCCATACTAGTGTACTAATACTATGTAAATTGAACTCAACTGTCTTTTACTTGTTAAGCCAAAGTAGAAGTTTGTGAGACTGTATAAATTTAACTGACTCTGTAAAGTGTGTTTTATTTGTACTATGTTGTTATTACTCTTGTTCTATCGGTACATTGTTATGAATGCATATGTAACCTCCTCTGGAGCTTTTGTCCCCGGGCCTCTGCTGAAAATGGACATGTATCCAGTCAGACTATCCGGTCAACAAATGTAAAATAAAATAAAATAAAATAAATAAATAAGTGATGCCAGGCATTATCTTTAACCAATCCTATTTCTCTGCACTTCTTCTAAAACCACATGATATATCCTGTTGTATTTCTCAAAAAAGTCCTATTATTCTTATATTAAAGTTATATTACCAATTTCCTGTTAATACATCTTTTAACATTTTAATTTATTCAGCTATTTCTTCTTCTTCTAGCTTGTAGAAACATTGTAGAATCTTCCCCCTTTCACTTTCCTCTTTTTCTTCTTCCACATTTATTTTTATTTTCAGTATCTTGCTTTGCTTTCCTAATTGCTTTTTTATTACGCCGCTCTGCTTTTGGAACTTTTGATTGGTAGCTTCTACTGCTAGAATGAGATTAAGGTAGAATCATTACAGCCATTTTGCAAGTTTATCATGTTCTCTTCTTTCCATACTCAAAAGGATTTTCAACATTTAATAATTTCAACTGTTTTTAAGTCCGGACTTAAATGACCTTCATATTTGAGTGGTTGTTTTGTCCACGTACATTTCTTCTTTTGAAGACTGTAGGTTTTTAATATTTTTAAAAGTTCTAATTATGATCCAATAAACATGCCTGGACCCAGTTCACTTGCTTGTGTTTTTAATATGTACAGATTGGTTGAAGGAACAATTGGTCTGTAGCCTTTATGTATTTTAATGGTGGGTACCTGTTTCTGAACTAAAAATCATAGGTCTATCAACCATAAAGTATATAGCCATTTAATTATTAGCTTTACACCATGGTCTCCATACAGTATGCACTTGTGTATCCTGGAGTAAGTCTCTCTCTGAGGAGAATGTCCTTCTTTATGGGGTATCCTTCTAGGTAGTTACAGATACATTATATAGTCCCTGTGCATATGGATAGCTATGGAAGGGAGCATTCTGGGGTGATTGACTTCCTGATTGGACTGTTTTTCTGAATGAAGTTTCTTTCTGGATGGCTGAGCTTCCATTATGGAGTGGCTACATTAATGTCCAGCTATAGATTCATAGGTACATAGGATGGTGCTAGACTAGAGGCCCTAGAGCATTTACAAGCCTAGCAATGTTAATCCCAAGTATCTCCATTTGTTCTTTTTTGGGGCAGTTTGCAGAATGCAATTATGAACAGAGCAGGCCTGTGATCAACACTTGCTACCTCTATCCATAAGGGACATGGCTGCCACTCCAGGAGCAAATTTGTGGTCTCCCATTAAATTATCTAGGTTGCATTTGAATAGGGTCAATAAGGAGCTCTGTTTAAGTGAATAGGGAGTCTATTCCAGAGAAGTAGCAGTCTCTGGGAGATATATCCATCTCTCCAGCATGATCTTTTAATGTCAAAAGCTAGGTTGAGATCTAGGGTGAGTGACTCTTGAGGCACTGGACTTGTGGAAGTGCAGCATTTCCATTAGGGCAGGGTTGAAGATTGCCCTATAGTCGAGGCACAAGTCACCTGTCAGCAGCCTGTAAGATGCAGAGCAAAGTGACAGGGCTTTTAGCCTGTCCATGTAGGTCATGGTCTGGAGTCCCTGTATGTTCTGAGTGAGAAACCTCGGAGGTCTCTCCAGCTGCTGCAAGCATCTGATTAGGTACATGCAAAAGGGTGCATTAATGGTCTGATGAGGGTCAAGTACAGTGGAGTTATAACTTCTCTTGACCTGGATGCTATGCCCTTGCTTTTGAAGTACACTATGTACAAGACTTTCCTTACCACTGTAGAAACTTGGTGGTCAAAGTTCAGATTGCTATCAACCTGTGTTCCTAAGTCTCACACCCCTCATTTGGAACTCAGGGAGGTGCTGTCAATACTGTCATTTGTAGGGAATTCTGTTTTGCCAAAGGGAATAATAATGAATTTGTTTTGCATTTAGTTAGAAACCATGGCTTTGGCAAAAATCATGTGTTTGTGTTAGCCCCTCTTGTAATATGTTGACATCATTGGTGGACTCAGTGATTGTTCCCAGTTTGCAGTCATCAGCCAACTTGGTAAGCCAATGGCTGTCTACTTTGCCCTGGACATCTGAAAAATAGATGCCAAACATTAAGGGCCCCAGCACAGACCCCTTGTGGTACTTACTCCACAGGTGATGGGTCAACTGGTGGTTATGGAGTCATCAATTTTGACAGAGGGCATTCTGTTGATGAGCCAACTGGCCACCCATCTAGGAGCATAAGGGTTAAACCCTATCTGGGAGAGTTTCTCAATGATGGCAGAGTGGGTAATTGTGTTGAAAACCTTGGCAAGATTGAGATAGACTGTGTGCACTGTCTTACCTTCATCCATGGCTTTGGTGACATTCTCAAAAAAGTTTATAAGGTTTAGTAAACATGATTTTCCCCTTAACAAAACCAAACTGGATTGGGTCCAGCATTTGGACTTCACCTATATCCTAGTTGATAAGGTCCATGATAATTATTTTCATGGCCTTGCAGATGAGGCTGCTTAGACTTATGGGTCGATAGTTCCCAGGGTCAGTTGATGGCCCCCCTTTGTGAAGGGGGATTACTGTTGCTGTTCTCCATTCTGCAGGAACATAGCAATTTCTCAAGCTATGATTAAAGAAAGCACCAAGTAGGTCCACTTGGTGTTGCTTTAGATTGTTTAGTAAACAACCTGGGATATTATCTGGTCTTGTTGAGGCCATGTTTTTGGCCTTGGCAAGCACAGAGATGACCCGATCTCTAGATATATTAGGCAGAGGACTGGTGTCAAGTATGCTTTGGCATATGGTAGGTGGGGGGTGGGGGGGTGGCGTTTGCACTGAATCTGCCAGTTACATGCTGGGAATATCTTCCGGTGTAGTATGAGTGATCCCATCTACAACCAGTTCTGCACATAGCTGGGCATTCCTTTTTAGGTTTCAGATGTAGTTAAAGAATGCCTTATGATTATCCTTGGGTAGGGATGTCATTTTAGTTTCGTAATTTGCTTTAGAAGACTTTACAAGACTTCTGATTTTCCGGTTTAAGTTTAGGAGGGATATCTTCCTCTGCAGAGTGATATCCCTTTTGCTTTTGGACAATACTTTCTCCTCTTGTTATATAATCTGTTTATACTTGAAGAAGACCTGATTTTGATCCTGTCAGGTACAGCAGACTTTATGCAGTCATTGAAGTGTTTGTAGAGGGCTTTTGCATGCACCTCTGCATATTGATCATTGGCGTCTGTGATTGTGGGTGGTATGAAGCATTTTATACCATCATTTAGTATGCTGTAGTTAGCTTTGGTGAAATTTTTAATAATTTTTGTTCCTGTGAGGTTGTCAGTTCCAGTAGTTTCTTCAAACGAGACTGATTTGTGGTCTGACCTAACCAGAAAGGGCATCACGCATGGGGAAGTACATTGGTCCTCCATGTTGGTGAGTACTATGTCCAGAACATGAGAGCCCCTTGTGGGGGGTGCAGGCTATCTGTTCCAGAACATTTGTGTTAACAAAATCCAGGAACCTCTGGGTGAGTGTGCTTTTGCTCATGTATGTCCCCCAGTCTATGGAAGGATAGTTAAAATCTCCCATGACTAAGGTGTTGGGCTGTATGGTGAGGCATTCAGTAAATCAAGGTAGGTGGTGTGCTTATCCTGGTTCATGGTGGGGGATCTAAAGCTAGCAGTGATGTGATATGGTACTTTCCCAATAGTTAATTGGACATGGTGTTTGATGAGTCTCGAAGTGTATTTGGTTTTAATGAATACTGATACACCTCCACCTTTGGTTCCTTCATGTTCATTTTGAGATCTGAACGTGTGGAAGGCATTGTAACCTTTCATTGCAGGGTTGTTTTCAGTGGCCTTGAACCATGTCTCAGTAATTGCATAGACATCAGCATCCTCCAAGATGAGGAAATGCAGTTTTATGTTTAAACTCCTAGCATTAAGCAGCATGACCCTGAATTAGTCTCTATTAGATTTTGTTATGCTGGAAAATTTGTTGTTTTAACATTGTCTAAAACAAGGCCTATGGAGAAGTCAAGGGCTTTTGGCAGCATCTGAATGCCTAAGAGGGACAGGTGCAGACCATCTCTAGCGAAGCAGCAAGGTCTGTCTTCCGTATCCTCCCAGGCTGACAGATACTGGATCCCCCTGGATTGACACCAGAAGCTGAGCCTATTGTTGACGTCAATCATTTTTGTTTATATTGCGGCATCATCCTGGGTGAGGTAGGATACTGCTTAGGGCTAGGGACATAATGGGGGACACAAAATCAGGGAGTTTTTTATTTATTATTTATTTATTTATTGACATTTGCTAACCGAGTTTGTTCAACTGGGCTTGTGGCCCATTTTCAGTGGAGACCTGAGGAGAAAAGCTCCAGTTGTGCATTTTTAAACAAGTACAGTTTTAAACAATATTGATATAATAGCAGTTATAGCAAAAAGTTTCACATATGTTGGGTTACATGCATAAAGTAAAAGTTGCATTAAAAAGAAGCTTAGTAACATAATTTTACATTGATATAGTTTAATAGGTCAACAATATTTTTTTTTTGTTTGTATAAAATTATGCAAATGCATAGTAGACACATTGGATAGAGAGGTGTAATGAGGTACTAAGTATGGACCTTTTGAGGGTACATAAAGGGAAGGAAGACTAGGTAGGGTCATGGCAACGGCAGGTTCTGGAATTGAGAAAATAAGCTTTTAGTTCATTTTTAAAGTGTGAGTTGTGGGAGATTGAATATAAGTCAAGGGGAAGTTTGTTCCAAGCATGGGCAAGGGAGTGTTTGTAGAGTAGTTTGCAGATGAATCATGTTTCTCTTCACTGAGTCCAGAGAGATACATCTCAAGACATTCACTCCAACATAGACTATGACAGAGTCATAACGGTACTTGTTGTTGAGTGACTTGAGTGCATGCTTGATTTGTTCGATCCTGGCACCTGATAGGCAACTGACCGCGACCCTCTCCTTGTCCAGTCTGGTGAGGGGGACATCTGTTTGTCTCACTATGGAGTAACCTGTGACCAAGACATTTGATGTGTTTTGCCTTAAGGGCTTATTTGTTGAGACATGGATGTGTGTGTTGATATGTGTAGTGGTTTCTTTATACTTAGTGGTGAGTGAGGTTGGTGTGTGTATGGAAGGCTTCTGTTGGTTTGGTGAGTTTTACTGAGTACCTCCATGTATGTAAGTTAATGTGTCATGACCTTATTTTGTGTGAGAGGTAAGGTTTGCTTGAGAGGTGAAGCATGCGTGCTGACAATCTGTTTGCCATCTAGTTTGTTCTTATGTGAGAGATTTTAGTCCAATTCCTCAGTGTATTTGTATCTCTCACATAGGGTGTTAGTTTGCTTTAGAAGTAAATGATTATCAGTATACATGAAGAAATTGCTTCTTTGCCTCAGGATGCCCATATTAATCAAGATGGCAGGAGAAATTATGAGAAACTCTCCATCCATTGTGGCAGGATTTTTCTGAATGTGGTATTTGGGAAGGAAGTAGGCTAGCTGGAGTTGGTCACAGACAGCAAAAAATGAAGCAAAAATGCATCAGCTAGTACTATAACATCAGAAAAAAACAGATATTATAATAATGGGATAGGACAGTATCCAAAAAGTTAAATGCTTTTGTTTGTACAGAAGGAAGCACAATTAACATAGCAAAAGACAGACAGGGTATTTAACTGAGCAGTCATTAGTGGTCATTTTCACCACTTTAGGAAACTGTAAACAAGTCCTTCAGCTTTGCTCAATTGTCTATGCCATAGTCCTGAGATAAGAAAGGTTTTTACATCACAGCCTCACTGTAACATGACTGGTAGATCTAACAGCTTTATAGGCTCATTCTTAAAAGACAAAGCTTCAAAATTAGAAAACAGGATCAAGAGTATTGTTTTAATCCATGGATATGGATATCAGGAGTTGGCATAATGATTAAAGTGATCATCTCACAGACACGACATACAGAGTTTGATTCTTATAGACTACTTGGTTTGTGGCATAAGGCATTGGTCTATGACATGGAAAGTGCCAAGTTCAAGCACTGAATAAGTTTGTCCTAACCTTTTTCTGTGGTTCAAGGTGTTAATGCAGTAAGTTTGCAGAAACTGCAGAGATAATGCAGGATTTAAATCCAGATTATGGATAATATGAAGTTGGGGGCTGGTATAATAGTTAAGGTGTTTAACTTATAGATATAAGGTACAGTGCTTAATTCTCACTTTGAAGAGCAATTGACTAGGTTTAAATGGCCTATAAGGGCAGCTAGCCTAGGACTTACCTATGAACCTACAGGAAGAGAAAAGAGCAATGAACTGTTTCAAAATGTATTTCTGCAACTTTATTTGCCTTATCATACTGATATAAAAATGTTAATTGCTTTATTTGTTTAAATATGATCAGCAGGAAGGCATTTGGTATGGTTATACCCATAAATGTTACCATACAAAAGCCAACATATGCAGCCAGGAACTACACCCTGAGCATAAACATACAAAAAGCCTTGGCATGAAGAATCAGTAAGTCAAAGCATATATCTTTACTTGGAATACTAAAATATTTTTAATTGCTATTTACAAGGCAACATGACTAATAGATAAAGATTTATCTTCTGATATCAGGTGCTGACTGTCAAATTTCAAGTCATATATCAGTAATATTAAATAAATAAAGCCAGCTCATGTAAAAGATGCACTGGGACTCTATTCCAATGCAGTTCACTCATTTTCTAGCACTGGTCTATTATGCCAGTGAAATCAGAAGACCCAAAGACTTGTTAATCATTATATGTTTTATTATTTTCACGAAAACATGCAAGAAAAAGTGTGCAACAATAATCATGCAATGTCCAACTTAAACTTTCAGAAGGTAGTAGTAGTAAAGGGTCTGAAAGGCAATTACTGTAAGCAGACCTGTAAAATCTAACTAACTAACTAACTAACTAACTAACTAACTAACTAACTAACTAACTAACAAACTAACCAGCTAATTCTCACAATTTTTAATTTTACAGTAGTTTCAAGAAGGACCTCAATTATTCTGGTCTTCAGGAAGGGTGGCATGCAAGTCCAACAGAAATTCTTTCTGGCATGGCTACAATTTAACACATCACAGCCATCTATTGCTTCTAAAATGTGTTAGGTTCACTCTTTAATAATGCACACTATATAACCCCTGTTTTTATTTTTGGCATTGAACTCTAAGAGCTCTGCCTTTCCAAATTTACCTTTTTTTTGTTGGGTGTTGCTTGCCCATCAATTTGTCTTGCTGTACTCAACCATTTTCCGAGACTGCTCAAGGCCAAAACAGCAGTGATGTGCAGTGGTGGTTTACTTGCCTGAATATGCCCTTTTCACCCCATGTAGTACAAAAAATATATATACTAATGCTTGCTAAGGTTTAACAACTCAATAAAATGGTTCTATTTTTATTTAGCTCCTATTTTGCCACCTTACTTTAAAGAATGTCACTTAGGAAATAAATTCTGGTGAAAGAAAATGCTAATCTGCAGCATCGTTTTTAACATTTGCAAAGGAAACATTCAACTAGGTGATGTTTTCAGGAACTCATTAAGTGTGTATTTCATCAATGCATGCTTAATTTCATACATCTATCAAATAATAAGCAAATTATGCAATGTTTGCTGAATAACTAACATATTATATGAAGTCCATGAGGCAAAAATGTTCATATTTCTCAGTGACTGTATTGGTTTCTAAATAATGATTTATTCAAAACTTCCAATGTTTATGGAGTAGCCGTCTATTGTGCATACTGTGTCAATATATTAACATTAATCGCAAAAACAATTAAAACTCTGCCTAGGAATTTCTTCATCTGGTCTTTATATTCTTTTGGAGTTTAGCCTTGTTCACTATAAGAATTTGACAAGTAATTAGTAAGCACTGATCCTTTTATTTTTTTTTAAGTTTTCATAGTTTCGTACTGAAAATGAAAGGACTGTAAAATACTTAAGAGGTTTTACTGGGAATCTTGCAGCATATTAAAGTTAAGAGTCATTCCTTTGGAACTAGTACCCCTCTAACATTAACTCTTCTGTGTGACTTTAGTTGGTTGTTGTTGGTTTTCTTTCGGCTTTTCCCGGTTAGGGGTCGCCACAGCGGAACTCCGGTCCACTAATGGTTGGCAGTCGATTTTTACAGTGTCGAGTTGCCAGCTCGACACCCAACCTTCAACGAAGGAACGCCCATTCACGCATGTCTTTCGGAATGCCACTCAACCACGGGGAGGACATGCAGACTCCACACAGAAGACACTCCCCGCACTCCAGCCGAGAATCGAATGGAAGAACCTCTTGCTGTGAGGCAACAACGCTACCGCTGCACCACGTCAAAGTAAAAGCTACAAGTTCTCTAAGAGGATGATATCAGAGATTAGGAAGCACATACAACATTTAAGAAATATAAGGGAAATGGAAAGAGGAGGAAAAAGCAATTCAGAGTGAGATCAGAAGTCATGGAAGAACAGGCCCACAGTGAAGAAAAGACTAATCATTCAACCAAGAAAAAAAAAGAAATCTGTAGTGAAGAGGCCTGCCAACCTGTTCCTCAGGTTATATTCCATCTACTGACATATCTACCTATCCTGCCTAGGTTCAGACTTCTCTTGGGAATGATGGAAGGCTGCTCTTCATTAATGTTTGAGTCTGACCCGAAAAGGAACAAAGAAAAATGGAAGCAGGAATAACGGAAGTTAAAACACTAAAGGGTAGATGGTAAATGATACTAAAAAGCAGGCCTAGGAAATGCATACATTACCTTAGTTCATTCCCTCCTTTAGAGCTCTCTAAAGTGTGTACCTTTAACTCCCAGTGTGTGTGTCTTGAGCCTTTAAAAAATAAAGTTATCACCTTACAGTTCAAACAAATATTCATATCTCTGGAATCATAAGTGTTACTAGACAACTGTAAATGGCAAACCATTCAGGATAAATGAGTCTTTACCTTGGTTGCCTTCATTTAGTCTGATGCTTTAAACTGGATTTTATAAACCAAAATAAAGAGAGTGAATATTAATTAATTTTGTAATGTTGTATAAACAGCGTATGATATCTCATTAACTATTCAAGCAAGACACGTGGCACTGAATCGAGAGAGTTGTCAACAGTTAACACAATACCCCGACCCCATGTATAAAAAATGGGAAAAAGGGGGCTGAGGATGATGATGGCATACTACTAGCAGGCCTTTCTTCATACAGCTGTGAGCTTTCATATGAAGCTATGCAGTTCTGTCTGTGTTATCTGAATGTTGAGCTATTTAGAGATATATGAAAATTGCTACAATACAAATAAATGTTATTCAATTAATAATCAATATCTCTTTAGCTGCATTAAACAGAAATCAAATATCAGTGCAACTGTGTTTGTCATCATGTATGCTTTAAAATAAAATTTTCAGACACCTTGTATGTAGCATGGCTTTGGAATTATTAATGCAAATATGAACAAGCAATATTTGACACCTAGAGGCGTCAGTAAGAATTAATTGCAGGAACAGCTAGAGGTGCACTCAGCTGTAATGAGTTAGTGTTTACAGAGATGTAAAATGATATCTATATAGGGATATCTATATATCTATATCAATGTCTATATCAATGTCTGGTTCCTGAAAACACAAATAATGCTAATATGTCACTATAAAGACACTAATATCTACCAACTGACCCTGACCCTAACCCTAACCCTAAGGTCCGTCACTATCGCACACTCACCTGACCCACGCCCTAACCCTAACTCACTTAAACCGCCCCTAACCCCAATATTTGTCACTATTGCATACATGCCTAACCTGCGCCCTAACCCTAACTCACTTAAACCGCCCCTAACCCTAACATAAAACCAACCGCACACTTACCTGACCCCAACGCATGACCTAACACCACAGGGCAAAAAATAGCAAAGCCACAATGACATCAGTATGTCTATTTTGTGTTTTCAGGATTTTGAGTTTCAGGATTTTGGTCTTTCAGGATTTTGGGCTTTCAGGATTTTGAGTTTTCAGGATTCTGAATTTTCAGGCTTTTGGTTTCAGGATTTTGATTTTCAGGCTTATGATGTTTCAGGCTTCTGAATGGGAACCCAATGTCTATATCTATCTAGATAGACAGATAGTGATATAGATATAGATATAGATATAGATATAGATTGTTTTAGCAGTTGAAGTTTCCAGAAAGATGGGGCTGTTAAATTCACAAACAAAATTATCATGAGGGAACAATAAAAATTAAAAGAAGACATGGCAATAATATCTGACATGTAGGAGGTTGACATATGGTTAAGGTGTGTACCTTACAGACACAAGGTGCAGGGTTTGATTCCCCCATGGGCTAACTGACTAGGCTTAAAATGGCCCACAAGGGCAGTTAGGTTTGTACTAATATATGAACCTAATATATATATATATATATATATATATATATATATATATATGAACATGGTTTACCTTAGACTTTTGAGTGAACTGAGGAGGGAATTTGCAAATTATGGTGAAAGGTAAGATTTATGAAGGCAAAATTAGGGCAGCTGTGATTTCCATCACAAGACTGGAAGCAAGACAAAGGCTAAAACTATTATTCTGTCAGTCTGACCTAATTTGTAAGTAAAATGATTAAATCCTACAGAGGAAAAATGCTGACATATCCAGAAGCTGCAGTGGTGATGGCCAAAAATAATGATGTTTTTCCTCAGGAAGGTTACAACAGACACATTTAACATAGTTATTTACTTTAGTTTCTGTCCTCCAACCATAACCAGACTTGATTGCATTAGAGATCAATGGGTTATTTGTCAGGAACAAATCAATTATGTTAGGCACTCACTGATGAACATTTGTAATTACACTTTGTACAGCTTACACCAACTGCTAATAAATATTGTCCAGAAATTCTATTACAGCTTATCATAAGACGCACCCATTAAGGACCCAGTAAGTTATATTGAAATAACATAAACGACCTGAGAGTTGAGAGGGTGGCCTAATGGTTAAAGTGTTTGCCTTACAAACACAAAGTGCAGGGTTTGAATCTCACAGGGGATAACTGGCAGTTAGTCTAGTACTAACCTATGAGCATTAAATAGCATGAGTAACAGAATGACACCTTCCATCCACTAGTTTCCAAACTATTTAGAGATGCACCAACATAACAACCTTAGACATCTTAACCACTCACGTCCTTTCCTCCAAACCTCCCAAACTAGGCTTTACTGCACAGACCATGCTTTCTCAGTCCTTTGTCACAAACTGTGGGAATCTCTCCCTTCTTTTTTTAAAGAGCATTCTTTTTACCCCATTTTCCTTTCACAAATAAAAGCATATTTCAAGACTCTAGGAAATGCAACTGCTATTTCTCTGGTCATATAACTTAACCTCTTCATTCCCTTCTTCAATGGGCATACCCTGCTCTACCTCTGTTTTTGATTGTGATTCTTTCAGCATGACAGCTCTGATTTCCACACTATATATAATGCATGTATACATTGTTTTTTTTTCATTCACTCTGTATCTAATGTCATTTATATATTGTTTTTATTCCCTCATTCTAACTATGACATTCACTTTGTGTAGCTCTCTCTCAATCTCTCTCTCTCTCTCTCTCTCTATATATATATATATATATATATATATATATATTGAATTTTATTATCCATTTGTTTTCCCAAGGCTGAGACTGAAATTGGTCCAAGGGGTGTTAGTCCTCTACCTCAGTTAACAAATTCAAAAGAAAACATAAAATAAAATAAAAAGTATTTGTGCAGCCTGTACAGATATCAAATGATTGTTGTCTAGAAATGGTATTAATTCAGATGATAAGTTAAACCAAGACCCTATCTCCTTGAGGTGGTGGTAGGTCTGGTGGAGATTAAAGATCCCGCAGAGCCTATAGAAAAGAGAAGGGTAAGATCCCTGATGCCCTAGCCAAATTATCCCAAGTGTTATAAATACCACTTTGATTATTCACTACACAGAGGCTTCAAGCCTAGTAAGTCAACAAAGGCCATATAAAATAAATAAATAAATAATTTATTAATTAATAATGCATTTATTTATTTATTTACTTATTTGTTTATACATATTTTGGGTATCAGCTAATCTTACAGGGTTCATGTCCATAGAGGGGACCTGGTATAGCCTTCTCAAACAATTAAAGACTAAGAGATACAGCGATGAGTATTGATAAAGTCCCAATAATCAAAGACGTCTGAAATGAAGAACTGCAATACAAAATACAAAGCAAGGTGTTTCAATGGACTGATCATTATAGTGTTTCTATAACAGACAGTGTACGTTAAAGTAGCAAAACATACATATATGTATATATAACAGAATTACCCAGTCTAAAGACTTGAACCGTGCCTGTAATATAAATCGGACCAGATGGAGAGACAGGTATGTATCCCAGAGACTACTCCTTCTCTGGAGGTCTTCCCTAACCCAATTCAAGTGTAACTTGGACAGGTGGATGGGGAACAGGGAGCTCATCCCTGGTTTGGCACCTATGTATCTAATGGACACAGGCAGCCTACAAATGTTTCATCTCCCAAGCCCCTTCTTGTAAATGTTTCATCTCCGAAGCCCCTGTTTATACTTATCAATGGTATGGGAACTTGTCAGAAATTTGAGCTGCATGGCTAGGCTTAAAACGCCCCTAATGATTGTTAGCCTAGTACATAGCTATTAATCTATGACCCTATAAAACAATTTAACACAGTCATAAGGGAGTATATAAGTTTGCAGATACATGTGAAATTAGTCAGCAACACTCAAAGCACAGTAAGTGTGATAAGATATTCTGTAAAACAGTTTCCATTTGGAATTTATATAAAGCTACTGGAACTGGAACTAGGTGACATGCAAAGCTCATCACTGTGCTTTAAATTAGGGAAGGTCCTATACTGATTTGATTTAGAAGGATGACTGGATATTTGTTCCACTATAGAAGCAATTGTAACAACCAAAAAGACTTCATGCCTAGCAAATGGAGGACTGAAGCTGTTATCCCTCTGCACAAAAATGGACCTTCTACAGACTCAGGAAACTACTGACCATAAGCGTGTCTAGTCCCATATGCCAGGCCATGGAAAGAATAATCATGGACATAATAAGGAATGACAAAGGAAACCTTCAAGACATTGGACCCAACACAGTTTGGTTTCATGAAGATCAGGTCATATCTACTCAACCAGGTAGTTTTCCTGGAGCTGATTCCCAAAGAAAATACCAAGAGCAGGATAGTGCTGACTACCTGGACTTGGCCAAAGCATTCAACACAATACCCTATTCAGACATTGTAGACCAAGCTAATAAAACTAGGTATAAACCCCTACATCTCCCACCAGATAGCAAAATGGCTCACAGGAGTAAAAAAGTCAGGACAGGTGAGTCTACCTCCACACAAAGGCCACCGACTAGCAAAGTCTCCAGGGCTTGGTGCTGGGGCTGCTCCATTTTGGAATCTACTTCTCTGAAGTTGAGGATGAAGTAAAAGGCCACTGGCTGATGAAGTTTGCAGATGATTGCAAACAAGCGCAGTCATAGAATTCCCAAAAGGCACAACGTTCCTCGAAGAAGGCCTGACATAGACTAATAACTGGTGCTACAGTCAGGATTTAAAGGCCAATGCCAAAAAATGCATAATGCTGTCTTTGAAAAGATATCCACCCCTGAAAATTACTGTATTGGTAATGCACCCCTAAGAGTTGACCTTGTGGTCAGGTATTTGGGAAAGCATGTAGACAGTGACTTAGCCTTTGACTATCATGTGTTTACGTTAGTAAGGAAATCATTCCAGGTTGTTCAAATTATAAGCAAAGTAAAGGTATCTAGTTCCAAAGATGCCATTGTTCCTTTATACTTAGCCATCATCAGAAAAATCATCCAGTACAATATTGCCTTCTGTATGTACCTCAGAAATATGCAATAACATCCTCAGAGGTTCCTTACAAAAAATATGTGGTGTAGAAAATATGTCCTATGCAGACTGCCTGAAAGTCTTATCCTTGTACTTGGTTTCTACCAGACTCTTAAGAGGTGATTTATGCTTGGCCTTCAAAGCAGCCTCTGTTACAACCCTTATGGCCTGTTGTACATCAAACAAATAACACCTGATGAAGGAACCTGAACATCATATACAACATAAGTCAGACATGTTGGAGGGACAGGTATGTATATCAAAGACTACCACTTCTCTGGAACAGGCTTCCAATATATGTGCACCAAAGTTTAGTTCACCTTCAAGACTTTGGATCCAACACAGTTGGCTAGCTGCTGTTTTGGGCCATTTTAAGCATAGCCAATTTCCTTTTGGGTAGAGACTGGCCTTACCCATCCCATGATCGATATATATATGTATTATCCCTAATGAGAATAACTGTTATCATATAACAGAAAATTTGAGGGAACCCATGCATAGTATAAAGCATTTAGGAGCTGTTGCTGCACATTACTAGTACAGGGGGCAGTCTTGGGTACATTTTCTGCTTTCCATCCATAGATCTAAGTTGTGCTTGAATATGGACAGGGATGAACTTTCCTTTATATGGACAGGGAGTCTGTTCCAGACCAGTGGTATCCTATGTGAGATATACTTGTCCCTTTTTAATGTCTCCAAATCTTTTGGGTTTTTAATACCATGACAGGAATGGATCCCATTTCTAAGTCAAGGTACGATAAAAGTTCATGAAATTAGTATTGTTTCACTCTTTAATGTCAGCCAAAACTGCTCTTCTCAGCATCCACAACATGCCCAGTAATGACTCCTTCTGAAAATCTGTATGGAGTTACATGTAATGGTAGCATGTCCACCCAAAGTGAAATTGGCTAGGCTTAAAATGTCAAACAACAAAGCAGACCAGCACTCCAGTATTGGTGGAATCACTTTATTCACCTCACAAACTGGTTTTGGCTATGTAAGCCTTCATCAGTGTAAATAACCAAAATCACATCATACATTTAAATAGTAAAAACTCCATTTTAATTGGTCAGCTACGGACAATCATTCAGTCCTGTTGGGAACAACCCACCTAGCCTAATAATCCAACTTTTGTCTTTTTGATCCAGAAGCATGGCCACCCTCCTTTATTATTTCTCCTTAAGCCAATTTTATCAATAATAGTGAAATGAAATGTGGCCGTCTGAAGTATAAAAGTATGTTTTTATAAAGCATTTGATGTTTTTTTGCATCTGATATCACTAAAATGTTCTGTTACTCTAAATTTTAAAGGATGAGAAGTTTGCCCAATGTAGAAGGGTGAACAGGTAAAGGTGGCTAAATATATTACCCAATCTGTATTGCAATTTCCAAACACCCTAATTTCAAAACCCTTGAAGTATTCAATGTAGTCAGTTGTTCAGTTTTACATACATATTTGCATTTATTACAATGGCCACAAAGTTAACTGCCCTTCACCAGATATCCCCCCAATGAAAGTTACACCATAGTAAAACACATTTCATTACTCTTTTTATAATGATTGAACCAACCTCCTAAAGTTTTCCCATCTGGCAGGTAGAATATTACTTAAATCATCATCTAAGAGTAGAATATGCCAATGTTTTTGTACCAGAGCCATAAGAAATTTTGTATTGCTTCCAAAATTAGTAATAAATCTTAGTGGACTCACTGGTCTCCTCTTGGCTTTGTATTTCAACAATTGCATTCTATCCACATTTTGTGTTGTTAAACATTTGCCTCACCTCAGAGTGCTTATATCCCCTCTCACCAAATCTTTGATTCATATCCTCAGCTTCCTTCTCATATTCCACTTCAGATGAACAAATTATTTTCTCAGAAACTGAGCTTTAGTTATGTTTTTAGCAATATGTGTGTGTGGGGGTGGTGACAACTTTTTGCCTGCAATATAGTATTTACTTGGGGAATTTTCTAAAAACTCAACTACTAAGTGTCCCATCTGGCTCTAGCTAGACTGTTGCATCAAGGAAGGCAATTTTCTTAGGGTCATGATGCACCATAAACTATATACTCCACTTATTGTCATTCAAATATTGTACGAATTCCAATAATTATGTGACATCAGACCTCCAAACCAAACAATAGTCATCCAAATACCTTCTCCAGATATCCATAGTCTCTGGGTAAATATTATGGGAATTATGATAAATTATTTGTTCCTCCACAAAACCCATGAAGAGGTCAGCATAAATAGGTGCAAACGATGCACCCATAGCCATGCCATTAAGTTGTAAATAGAAATCTTCTTTAAAATAAAAAATATTTTTTGTCAATACATGCTCTATAAGGCATACCAAAAAGGTATTGAAACCAGGGCTATATATAGATGCCTGGTTCAGCCAAAACTCTAGGGCCATTAAACCCGCCCATTGTGGAATGCTAGTATACAATGCTTTAACATCCAAACTGCACAACAGCCATCCAGAGTCCAATTGCACCTCATAGGTAACCATCAAAACGTTGTTGTATCTTGAAGTCTGGATCTCAGTAACCCCAATAATGGTTTTAAGTAATAAGATAAAAATTCGGACATTGTTTCTGTAAGTGAACCATTCCCTGCCACAATAGGTGTATCTGGCAGACAGTCTGCTTTTTTTGAATTTTTTGCAATCTATAAAAATATTGCCTAATGGGATCTTGCACTATCAATTGGTATACAATTTCCTTAGTGATTATACCTTCATCAAGGGCCAATCTCAAAAAAGTGTCAATTTCCTTTTTGAACTTAGGGGTCGGATCTAAATACATTTTTTGGTAAAACCTGTGATCAGTCAATTGAGATGTCACCTCAGAATAATACATAGCCCAATCCCATACCACTACTAGTCCACACTTATTCACTTTGTTAATAACATATTCTTAGCTAGCTTTTTAAGTGTTGACCATTCTGCTTTCTTAAGATTCCAACAATTAATTTTAGAAAACTCATTATATTCAAAACGTAAATCTTTCAAAATTTTTTGTTGAGAGCTGGCTACATATTTTTTCATTGGTGGTGTGAAGTTAGACGTCTTAACCTTAAATGTAGAAACTTTTTGAACACATTCTTCTTATTTACCAAAAAAAAAATTAAGATTCAGCAAATGACAAAAAGCAATCACATCCTTTACAAAAATATCTTCTGATATCAAATGGCAAGGAATAAAACCTAAAATTTTATTGAGCAAATTATTTTCTACAGATGACAAACAATAGAAGAAATATTATATATATTACAAATTTCACTATCTATTTGGTCAACATTAGTTGTAATATCATTTCTAAATTGGATGCCCCTGTGGCCATGTTTCCTTCCACCCCTTCTAATTCTTCTAAAGGGGTAGAACCCAACTTTCTTTTGGCCAGTAGAGACAAAGAATCTTCATCATCAGTTTCATTGGCTGAAGAAGAATCATCAGCTGATAAATCTGATGGGGTCTTTTTTAAAATGGTTTTATTCCTTTTACATTTTTGTGAAGACCCTTGTTCCTTATTTTGCATAAACTTGAGACAGATAAAGGACATAGTTTTAGTTTTATGGTTGTTGAAATCATCCAGGAATATTTAAGGATGGGTGATTTTTCTAATAAGACAGAAACAAATGAATTGTACTGGATTTTACATTTGCAGGCTGATAGGTATGAGGGATTGAATGGGAAGGGTTCATTAAGGCCAACCCGTAAAAGGAGAGGGTTGCTTAGGTGATTAATTGAACATCAATTAATTAACTGAACAGGTGGTGTGAATGGAGGCTGTTCAATGGAGGCTCTGATTATGATTTGTATTTAATAGTGAACTTATACAAGCATTGTATATGGTCTGAAGACACCGAAAGTGTTCAGTGAAAGTGCTTACCAGTTTTGATTTTTGCGATTATTTTTGGATTTTATTGTGGTTTTATCTGCCTGCCATTAAATGTTTGTTGAGTTACAGTGGTGTTATTTATTTTTTATTCATCTCTCTCTCTCTCTCTCTCTAGATATATATATATATATATATATATATATATATATATATATATATATATATATATATATATATATATACACAATGGATATAGCACACCCCTGTTAAAATGTCAGGTTTTTGTGATATATAAAAGTGAGATCACAATAAATAATTTGAAAAGTTTTTCCACCTTTAATGTGACCTATAACCTGTACAATTCAATTGAAAAATAAACAAATCTGTTAGGGGAAAAAATATAAAAAATAAAAAACGTACAATTTGCTGGTTTCATTAGTGTGCACCCCCCACACCCCCCAATGTGGGGGACTGTGGTCCCCAGACCCCTCCCTTACTGTATATACTAACTCCAGGATCGCACTGTAGTTGGGAACAGAGCATATACCTTTCAACGAAATGAGTTTCAGTCAAATAAGTTTTCAGTGAAGTAAGCTATCAGTGAATTGTGCTCAGGCAATTGATTTTCAGTGAAATGAGTTTTCAATGAAATGAGTTTCAGTGAAGTGTGCTTTCAGTGAAACAAAGTAGACCCATATCTATATATCTATATATCTATATCTATATCTATATATATATATATATATCTTTAGAAATATACATATAGTTCTGTATCTATGTATATACCTGCTCATCTATCTATGAGCACACAGCACACAGTCACACATTTACAAATATATAGCTCCTTGAACACCACTAAAGAGATTGTGTAGTCCTTCCATGACTAGCCAATGTTCATAGTTCTATAAGTTTTAACTAAAACAGTCACATATTTTGTACATATACCCAGGGTCAACACAATGAACTCACAGCATAGCCAGCGTGACCAGTTTGTTGGGCAATTTTATAACAGCAATATTCAAACATACCATAAAGACCTGCTTCACCATCCAATTAACAACATGTACAATTTTGCAATCAGGGCAGTGTAAAACACCTCACCACTGTATACATCCATAAACAACAGTATCACCACAACCATCTAGTGAACCAATCATGCCAACTAGAGCAATGCGCCACTTCCAACTTCAACCTACATTCTAAAGAAACCATAAGAGAAAGGGGGAACAGATGGGTCCTTACTGAAACAGACTCCTATGTTATTGCCACCAAGCCTTTTACCTACAGGCTGTGTCACCTTTCTCCCTCTGCAAAAAACACCTCAAACCACCCCACAGCATGTCCTTCACTGTCACAGCAACATTTACATTGAGTAAATCAAGGCCAACATCACTCAGATGCACATCATCCTCTCTTTACCACAACAGAGTTCTATCCGCCAAAACCCAATGAAGCAACAAACAGATATCTAAAAAAACAACTGTACTTTCTACTCTATGATCAACAAAAGATGTAGCCATCTAAAAAGCTTCAAAACACATTGCCTGCCACCAAGGTAACATAGGTATAATTTCAGACCAGAGAAACAAAACCTTGGGAACCTCTGCTTCAAAACTGCCAAATCATGCACAATCTGCACAAAGCCCAAACCATTACCACCTAAAGAATGAGCATTAACCTTATATTACCCACCTCTAATATCAAAGTATTGATCTTACCAAGTAATTACCTGCAATTGTTCCTCTAAAACTATACAGAATCACCTCTCATTTCAATGGATTGAGAACTAACATGCTGGCATGAAGTCCAATTGTTGCACCCTTCATTAACCAATAAACAAAAGAATGTCCAAGGATAACAGTCTTGCAATGGCCTGAAAAGCAACTAAGCAAATTCTACCAAACTTTCAACAAATAATTATTATCTAATGCAAGATAACAGTTCATCTGAAATCCACTTCCAGCTCACTTTATTCCCTCAGTTGAGCTACCATCTTGAGCCAAGTTTGAAGCTCTTTCTATACTAAAAGAATGAACTGTGAAATGATCCACTCTACCCTCTTTACTTAGCAAAGTTCTTCTCACAACTATAGCAGAAATGGCCTACTGTTAACTGCTTTCCCTCCAGTCTTCTGAAACACCGACTGTACTGCCTCTGATTAAGCCACACCTCTCCAATTTTATTTATTTTATGTATTTATTTTACATTTGTTGACCAGGATAGTCTGACTGGATACATGTCCATTTTCAATGGAGGCTCGGGGAGAAAAGCTCCAAAGTAAGGTCATTTTTCACTATTGGCAAGCAACACTACTTATTTACCCTGGTCTCACTGATCACCTTTTATCTATGTAGCCAAACTATGACTGCCACTTTAGTAATGCACACATCTGACCAATACAAATTTCCCAAAAGCTCAAAACACAGAACACACCAACTTACATAAATACTGAGAAAATGGGTCACAAAAGACATTCACTACCAGTAGGAACCACCACTTGCAAACCCTCTAACACTAATCTCCAATGTCACCTACCTAATTGTAACCACTTGTCAAAAAATGCCACTTTGACTATCTTCCACTCCCAGCCCTTGAGCATCCTCAGTTCTCACCATTGTTTGGTAAAATTCCCTAAGCCCAGCAGTCTGGCTATAGCACTAAGAGCTGCCATATGCACTTTGACTGTCCATACTGCTTCACCTAGCATTACACCTGTGAAGTAATACCTACACACACTTACCTCACAGATGATCTCCTCTTACCAATAGGAAGCTGATGTCTAATGGCTCTAAATGATGATGCATTTGAACTATAAGATTATTTTATATTCCTGGACCAAGACTGAATCAATAACCAGTCCACTACATCCTGCCAGTATTCCAGGAACCATCTGACCGAACCTGCTGAACTGAAAATGAGACAGACTAGTTTATTTTAGCTTACCTGGCACATGCTTAGCTGAAAATGACAAACTGATCCTCAAACTAAGCAAAATTATCTTATGAAAAAGAATTGCACCAACTCTTACTGACTTCCATGTGAAAACCTGAACAATTGCCTTGTTTTCAAAATAAAAAAAAAAAAACACTTTTTTGATCCTGAAATCCTCTTGCCAGATTACCACTACCCCACAAACTGGCATCATTTCCAAGCATGCTATGTCCCTCTTCCAATCTACAGACCAAGCCTTCAGCCATTTCACAGCAAACCACTGACCCTTAAAAATCACTGAAATGCCAGACCTCCCTGCCACATCTGTATGCAATTGTAGCTCTTCAGACATAAACCAATCCTCCTGCTGAAATAAAATACCATTAAGATTCTCAAAAAACTTTAACCAGATATCACCATCTTGCTTCACTCTGCTGAATATCTGGTCTCAGTGATACTTGCTTCTCTTTTCCCACAACAAATCAAAGACCTGTTAAAAGTTCTACCTAGCACAACTGCCCTGCATGGAAAATTCAATAAACCCAAAACTCCAATACCTCCTTCATCCTCACCTTTTCCTTCATCACAAATAATGTAAACCTCTCTCTCAATTTACTAACTGGCAACCACTTCCACCCTAGGAACTTTAGAAGTTCACTGGCCCTATCTGCTTTGCTGGCCAACAATGGCACACACATAACTCCTGTAACAAATCATTAAACATCTGCATGGCTGAACCTGCATGTGCTCCAGTGCCAGACATATCAACTTTTACCAACAGAATTTGGAACAAAATAAAAAATAACTAAGGAAAGGGACCCATATTAGGAGCACATTTTAAATACTTGCACTATTATCTTTAGAAATTCTTAAAATGATTTCCAATTTTAGGAGGAATGAAACAAAACTTTGAGAAATATCAGGGGGTGTTCCTACAAAATTGGGACAGTTAAGAGGTTCCACCTCCGCAACCAACAAAATATCATTTAAATAATGTACTGTCCAATGCTCAAGAGACCTCTGTTGCCAAATCCTTTGCAATGCTGTTTCAAATGTAGCATATGCCGCAGAACACCCCATGGGTATCACCTTATCAAAATAAAACTTTCCCACAAGACAAATCCTCAAGTAAGTTCAATTGGCCTCACAAATGGATAACAATCAGAGGACCTTTTGATATCTAACTGTTTTAATAATCCAAACCGCATAATCCAACAATGAATACTGCACTTTCACATTCTTTCTGTCAATGTGATCAGGAACAGATTCACCCTCAGGTAGAAATAGGAGGTAAAACAAAATGAAATTCACCCTCTCTTTTCTTGGGTACCAACCTTAATGGAGATATATGAAAACTATCAAGTGGCAGTTTCACAAATGGAACCAAAACTCAAACTACTGCCACTTCCTTGCAAAGCAAAGCAAAAGCCACATCTTTTCCTTTTGTTTCTTTTCATAACTCATTTCAAATTCTTAGGAATCCTTTCAGTACTTGAAACCACTGATCTTCCAGAATCCTGATGTAATGCTCATCGCTAACTCTTCTTCTACTAGTCGGTTGGGACAATAAACTAGCAATGCACGGAAAACATCCACCTTAATGGGGGAATGTGGCAAATGGCCTTACTGAAAACCTTTAAAAAGGCAACTGGCCTACTGATCACTGAAAATTCCCTTGCCCACTAGGATTACTTTAACCTGCAGGCCCCTGCCTGGAACTCTCCTGCTGTACTGACCCACCAGAAGCACAGCCAAATCCAGCATGAGGTGACCTAGGCAGGTGCCTGAAACGCACTGGCTGGGGGATGCCACAGCAGTTCATATTTCTCAATGAAAGACTAGCACTGGTAGAGCTTTTAGTAGAATCTAAAATAGAAGCTGCCATTAAAAAAGGAACAATTATTAAAGCATATAAAATATTGCATGATAACTAAAAGAATCAAGCAGAGGATATTAGAAGGCATTGGGAAGAGAAATTGGATTAGCATTTCACAAAGAAACTATGGGAGGATATATGTATGTCGCACAAATATGAAACAAAATCTAGAGATTTCGGAAATGTTTACATAGATATTTTTATACCCCAAGTAGACTCCAGAGAATTTTTCCTCAGGTAGACAGCACATGTTGGAGGTCTGACTTGGAAGAAAGAGGTACTTGGGAATATATTTTCTGGGAGTGCAGTGGGTTGGCAGACTTTAAAGATTCCCTCTGGGATGCACTGTCAGAGATGCTGGGTGGGCAGATCGGTGTGACCAGGGAGATAATTTTTCTAAGCTATAATACAGAATCTGAATTGCCTAGACATGGTACAGCCTTGCTGTGTCAAATTATGTCGGCTTCCATAAAAGCAATTACTAGAAAATGGAAATCAGAATCTAAACTAACTACATATGAAGTAGTGAACATAGTAACAGAGATAAAACAACTGGAATTGAGATATATAGAAAAAGGTAGGAGCAAACTGCATAGGAAAAATGGGAATTGTGGGAACAATACATATGGGGGGAATGAGGTTTAAAAGAAGGCAGGACTTAAATGAGCTATGTAATGTTTGACTGGAAATGATTGGGTAGATTATAAATGATGTGTAATGTTTGCAACTAGGAGTGTGCCAGTATGATTTGTAATGTAAAATGTTTGCAACTAGGATTGTGTCCGTGTGGTTTGTTTTCATTTATATAAATGTATGATTCATAGTGTCAGTTAGTGTGTAGGGCTGGTTGAGAGCTTTTATGTTTTATGTAGGCATGTTGTTGAGAAGACAGTATGTCATACTGGTAGATATAAGAGGTGAGTCTGCCTGAATAGAGTTGCAGTGAGATGTGTCAACAATATGAGGCAGTTGATAGTTTGGGCCACCTGGAGATGGAATAGCTTTAGCTTTCTTCCAAATGGCAGGGAAGATTTGCTGTGTAAGAGAGAAATTTAATCTGTGGCATATGTTCATAGGTTCATAGGTTGGTACTAGGCTATCAGCCCTAGGGCCTATACAAGCCTAGCCATAACAATTCCCTGGCTATTTCTTCCCACATTATTTACTTTCCTGGACCTCTGTCTAGCAGGGCGACTGACGTGATCCCTGGGGTGAATTTCCTTTCTCCCATCCAACCGTCAAGGTTCCTCTTGAAGAGGTCCAAAGAGGCACTCTGCTTGACATGTATGGGCAATCTATTCCAAAGTCTGGGGAGTATCTGGGTCAGGAACCTATCCCTCCAGCATGTTTTGTTTATTGTGATGACAAGGTTTAGATCCCTGGAGCGTTTAGCTCTGAGGGATTGGGATTTCTTTAAGTGTAGCATGTTTAACAGCTCTGGGTTTGACATGGCCTTGTATGTTAAGCAGAGATCGCCTCTGAGTAGACGATATGTGACAGAGTATAGCTGGAGTTTTTTAAGGCGGTCAGCGTAGGGCATCTGCTTTAGGCCTGTGATTCTTTTAGTGAGGTATTTCTGAGGCCTTTCCAGTTGTTGCAGATGTCTTGAGAGGTACATACCAAATGTGGCGTTATATTCTATAATGGGTCTAATGAGGGATGAGTACAGTGGGACAATGACCTCCTTTTTTCTGGAAGAAAAGCCCTTCGTGATGAGGTGGGTCACATAGAAGGATTTCCTGACTGTTGTGGCGATGTGGTTATCGAAGGTGAGACCACTGTCCACCTGTGTCCCTAAGTCTCTTATCACACTTTCTGTGTTTAGTGTACTGCCACCTATATGGCAATTCATGGATACATGTTTTTTCCCAAAGGGGATAACAATACATTTCTTGGCATTGAGCTTGTGCCCATGGCTCTGGCACCAAGCATCTGTTTCTGTAAGGCCCTTTTGTAGAGTATCCACATAATTTGGGGATTCAATAATGGCTCCCAGTTTGCAGTCATCTGCAAACTTTGTTAGCCAGAGTCCCTTAGTGTTGACCTGTACTTCAGAGAAGTAGATGCCAAACAAGAGCGGCCCCAGGACTGAACCCTGAGGTACTCCACTTGTCACTTGTCTGGAGGTGGATTTGGAGTCAGCTACTTTTACAGTGTGGGTTCTATCAGTAAGCCATTTAGCAACCCATTGGGTGACATAGGGATTAATGCCCAACTTAGTAAGTTTATCTATGATTCCAGAGTGGGGGATGGTGTCAAAGGCCTTGGCAAGGTCTAGATAGGCTGTGTGGACCACCTTACCCTTGTCCATGACTCTGGAGACTGATTCAAAGAAGTCAATCAGGCTCAGGAGACAACATCGGCCCTTCACAAACCCAAAGTGGGTGGGGTCCAGTGTTTGAAGGTTGCCAATGTCTTTGTTTATAAGTTCCATGATAATACGCTCCATGGCCTTGAAGATAAGGCTTGTCAGACTGATGGGACTGTAGTTTCCGGGATCCAAGGTGGATCCCCCCTTGTGGATTGGGATAACTGTAGCTCTGCGCCACTCAGTGGGCACGAAACCTGAGGTGAGGCTATGATTAAACATGACACTTAGGTGAGGTGCCAGTTCATATTGTAGTTCATGTAGTACACAGCCCGGGATGTCATATGGTCCCATGGATGCTGTATTCTTGGCTTTAGAGAGTGCGTTTTGTACCTGTGTGGCCGTTATTACTGGAATTTGGCAATCTTCTGGTATTGAGATGGACCATTTAGGGGGTGAGAGGGGGGTGAAGTTGGCACTGAATTGATCTGCCAGGATATTGGCAATATCCTTCAGATCAGTATATTTAATGCCATTCTGTTTTAGCTCAGAGCATATCTGAGCATTGCCATTTAGATTCTTGACATAGTTATAGAATGCTTTGTGGTTGTCTTTGGAATCTTTGGCAATTTTATTTTCGTAACTAGCTTTGGAGGATTTTATGAGGCATCTCAGTTTCTTACTGAGGCTAGTAAGGGAGTTTTTTGCATCCTGGGCTTTTCCTCTTTTCTGCAAAAGTTTCTTCCTTTTGTTGTAAAGTTTGTTTATGGCAGGGGACCACCAGATTGGCTTCCTTTTTTTGGATGAGAGCATTTTGCTTCTATTTGGGATGGCACGATTCATACATGAGTTGGTGTGCTCATACAGTGCCTTAGTGCAGGATTCAGCAGTTGAACTTTCAGTTCCCGTCTGCATGGGTGTCATGAAGTTTGTCACTTCTGACTTAGTAGCATGAAGTTGGCTTTGGAGAAGTTTTTTATGGTGGTTTCTTTACTGGGGGGTGGGATGTGGATGTTAAGGGTGATTAGCTTATGGTCAGACCTGACTAACGAGGGGGTGACCATAGGAATGGAGCATTGATTTCCCATGTTGGTAATGACCAGGTCTAGGATATTGGAGCCCCTGGTGGGACTATGGATTAGTTGATCCAGGGCGTTGGAATTTATGAATTCCAAGAACCGTTGCGCAAAGGTGTTGGGACATGAGTAGTTTTCCCAGTTAATGGCAGGGTAGTTAAAATCACCCAGTATTAGGGTGTTTGGTTCTATCTTAATATTTTCCAGTATGTTTAGAAAGATGTAGTGAGAATCTTGGGGTATGGTGGGGGATCTGTAGAAAGCTACAATTTGGATTGCAGTCTTACCTAATGTTAGTTGCACTTGGAGAATTTCAGACACATTGTGTTGGCCAACTAAGCTGGTGGTGTGAATATCCTTGGTGAATATTGACACTCCTCCACCTTTAGTGTTTCGGTCCTGGTTTGGTGGCCGAAAAGTGTGGTAAGAGTTGTAGCCTGGTATTGCAGGGGTGCTCTCTAGAGCCTTGAACCAGGTCTCAGTTACTGCACAGATATCAATGTTCTCTATTTTTAGGAGTGCCTCGAGAGAATGCATTTTGAGGTTTAGACTTCTAGCATTGAGTAGCATTACCTTTAGATTTTGCATGCTTGTACCTGTTACGGTGGTGGTTTTGTCCTTTGACGTTTGCCTAAAAAAGGCACTATAGCGGTGGCAAGAGCCTTAGCCAATAACCTGAATCCCAGGGGCGACAGGTGCAGACCATCTCTGGCAAAGCATCGTGGTCTGTCAATCATGTCATCCCAGGCAGACAGATACTGGATCCCCTTTGAATGACACCATAAGCTTAGCCAATTGTTGAAGTCAATCATTTTATCCTTATATTGTGGTATCATTCTGGGCGAAGGCAGGATGCTACTCAGGGCTAGGGTCATACCTGCCTGGGCCACATGATCCGAGACCTCTTACATGTCTCTTTTCATGTAGTCCAGGGAGGTACGTCTCAAGTCAGTCACTCCAGCATGGACAATGACAGAGTCATATTTGTACTTGTTGTGGAGTGACTTGAGTGCATGCGTTATGTGGCGGATCCTGGCACCCGACAGGCAGCTGACTGTAATTTTCTCCTTATTCAACCTGGTGAGAGGGACATCAGTGTGCCGGACTATAGAGTCACCTATGACTAAAGTGTTAGGTACATTGTCTTGCCTTAGGGGCTGTTGCTGGGTGGCACACTGGTGTTGTGAACTATGTGACACATTGGTTGTGATTGGTGTTTGTTTGCGTTTCAGCTTCAGAGGTCTTTGTTGCTTAGGCAGGTTACAGTTAAGGGCCTCTGCATATGTGGATTTAGTGTTGCTATATGTGGGTGTTGGTGGTGCGGGTTTAGAAGGGCTATGTGTTGCTTGAGGTGTAGTGTGGGTGTTAACCTTCTCCTCTTGACTGTTTAGCACAATCTTGGGTGGAGAGAGCTTTGCTTCCATTTTGGCTATGTAAGTGCATCTCTCACAGGTTGTAGTGTTGGGTGGTAGGAGGAGAGGGTTGTCTGTGTACATGAGGCAATTGCTGCATTGCCCCAGTATGCCCAGATTCACCAGGTGGACAGGAGAAATCACCGGAAGCTGACCCTTGGACATGCCTGGTTTGAGGCTTTTTTTTTCTTTTCTTTGTAAAGTATAGGAGCTGTTTCCTTAGCAAGGTACTTTGTAATTATAGGCTGTTTAGTGCCTACTATTATTTCTCCTTGTTAACAAGGAGAGTTCAGTGTTTGTATGAGTTTAAGGCTTCCTAGTGTTTTCCAGCAGGTATTAGAGAAAGTGCTAGTCACAGGGATGCTTAAAGGTAAGATTGAAAAGAATGTACTCTGCAGTGTGCACTAGAGAAGTTAGATGTGAAAGTAGGTAACTTGAGTTTTACCTATTTAAAAAGTTAAGGTTTAGTAACAGCAAGATGGATTGAAAGGGGTGGTCACTTTTGTATTTTGGTACTATGAAATACTGTAGGCTGGCCAATAAATTTAAATAATTGAAGGGGTGGGATTTCAAAAATGATGATTTTGTGATTACTCACATAAGCCAGTGAAAGTAGAGAGAAATGAGATATATTGTCAGATTAACATAAGAGGCGGGCAACTAGAAAGACAGTGGTATTTAACAAGACAACTTAAATGGGTCGGAGGGCGGGAAAGAATTCTACCTGACTCAGAACAGAAAGAGCTGTGGTCTGTTTTGAAGTTTTAATATGCTGTTTTGATAAATTATCTTCACACTTTTCATGCAACCAGAGAAGGGACCATTTAAGCCTGGTTAGTCAGAATTGGGAAGAGATTGCATTCTGTGCCAGTTTTCTTTAAAGAAAACATATTTAGGTAAAATAGTGGAAGGTAGTGCTCAAGTGATGAAGAGGTAGGGGAAGTATTTGGTACATCGTTATTGTAAATCATTGTGGAAGTATATCTCAAAAGGTTGGAAAATGTTATCTCAAATCTCACAGTCAGTCACTGTTTAATCTGTTTGTAATAAATCAACCACATTACTTAAGATGGTCCTGCTTGGATATCACTGAAAGAAAATATATCACTCCTCCTATAAACTGACCCCAGATCCAAAGTCCTTTCACCCACCATGTTTTAAAAGGGAAAATACCTAACTGAGATAGGAAGGTGACTGCTTTATCTCAACATGTAGGATACAACTCCACTGTTTATGTACTCTGAAGAGGACAAAATCACTTTCAGAATCAAACATGTAATGTTAGCATAGTTGGAGAAACCAATATATTTATTATTCCTGAGAAAACCAAGATAGAAAACTTGAATTAAGGTTATATATTCTCCATTCTGCTTCCAGGAGATGTAGGACATAAACTCTTTCTACAAAAACATGCCTTACATTTACATCCGTAAAGGTTAAATTGCAAAGTGATAGCACATAGCCACCAAATGTAAAGCTGCTTTCTGATGACTTAGTAATAAAAAGGGATTACTAAACTACCTCACAACTTAGAATACTTGGGGGAGGGGGGGGGGTGCAATGTGTTGTCATTATGCACAATGGTTGCATATACATCGCAGGATCTCCTTCTCCTACCTGCAATGCTGTGTGCTCAGAATTACTAAAGATAAACTCTGCAGTGTATCCATGACAACCGGAATTACAATCTCATCTTAATCTTAATGATGATGAGTTCCTTAGGGAGCTCTCAGGAGCTCTATCTGATCAAGATATGATGCAGAGTCTATTAAACAGATTCAGCATTTAGGTCTTGTCTGACAGCAAGTTGGGTAACCAGCCGAACAGACAATTACAGAAATGGAGAACCCCTCACATGAACTTGTACTGTTCTGTAAATCCAGGGTTGGAGCTATATATAATTCCTGGATAGAACCATTAACTTTGTTATGTACTGAGTTGCCTGTTTCTGTAAACCATTACATGTGCTGGGAGCTGCCACAAGGGCTCTCTAAGAAGTAAATCCAGTCACCAATAATTGCAGCTGCTATTAGATTTTTATTGACAAAGGTTTAGACTGTTTTACTTCTAAGAAAGGCAGAGTTTAATCGACTGCTGCTATACTGCAGTAATTTGGCAGAGAAATACAAAACTGAGTATATATTTATTTAAATATAGTTCCCTCATCATTTGTTAACTAGGTAAGCCCAACAGACACAAGTGTTGCTTTACAGGGAAAGGTCTAGTTAAGTTACTCGCTTAGAGTAACGCAGAATGCAAATGGAGGCAGCAAAAAAAGGAAACAGCCAATTAACAGCTTAGAGGCATAATCCAGTTTATGTGTGTTTGTATGTGTGAGCGTGTGTTTGCACACGTGCATGCATATGTGTGTGTGTGTGTGTGTGTGTGTGTGTGTGTGTGTGTGTGTGCGTGCGTGTGCGTGTGCGTGTGTGTGTGTGTGTGTGTGTGTGTGTGTGTGTGTGTGTGTGTGTGTATGTGTGTGTTTGTACATAACTGATCTGAGTGAGTGTATTTATTTAAAGAATAAGTGCTGTTTTTTTTTATTATTTTGTTAAGCCACATATTTCAGCCTTCCAGGCAGTAATTATTGTCAAATATAATTATGCCTTAATTTTGCTCAGTTGTCCTTGCTAAAAGAGATTCACTGGAATATTCTGGCTAACAAGTGTTCTGCCCAATGCTTTATCATTGTGCAGTTAGCTGTTTATGGTTAAGTACATTTTGGTGTCAACTAGAGTCACTAAGAAGGTGGCATCCCACAGTACACATTGTGCAGTACAATAAAATGTACTCATAACAGAGAGAATTGTAATGGACATGACAGATGGGAATAGTTTATTGGCTTGTTGCCTGTTTTCCAGATGAAGTCAATATCTTTTTGTTTGATCCCATTTCTTGGGGAATCATTACTAATCTGCCAGTGAATTATCGTCCACAGCTGTGACAAAACAAAATTCTTTAGTTTGGTTTACATCTTCAAGTGGGTCTTTTCATGTGCATGCACACAGGCTTTTAAATATGAAATACTCCCTGCTCCCATTTATGGTAGATACAAATATTGTTAAAACTTCAAATGCTATGGTGCTGAATTAACCACTAAACTTCAGTGCTCTGTACTGGTAATGCTTCAGTATAAATCTTCTGTTACACCCTCACCACTAAATGTTGGATCTCTTTAATAGATCACAATTCAGAAATGATTTACAAGGCAGTACCAAGTAACACACTCTAATCTCATCTCACAAATCCACTTAATTGTTACAATAATCCTACCACACAATGCATCTCATAAATGTTGTCAAAACGTATATTAACTGAAACATAATGTCTCACATTTAAATATGTCTTAAGGTTCTGCAATTTGTTAATACTGAAAATTAATTTTTCAGCTTTACTCTTCTGTGTACCCTGGGCTTGCATGCTTTTTTTTCTGTGTATACTTACCTTCATGCCTGCTGGCCATCAAGACTCCCACCAATGAACCTATGACTCATAGGTTCATATGTTCATAGGTGTGTACTAGGTTATTGGCCCTGGTGCCTTTACAAACCTAGCTGGCATGTACTGGCATTGTGCCGCATGTTGTTAGTTCCCAGTGCCTCTATCAAGTAGAGCCACTGGAGTGATCCCCGGGGTGAACTTTCTATTTCCCATCCACTCATCAAGATTATGCTTGAAAAGGGCTAGTGCGGTGCTCTGCTTGACATGTATGGGAAGTCTATTCCAGAGCATGGATAGTCTCTGGGTTATGAACCTGTCCCTCCAGCATGTTCTGTTGATTGTGGTAATGAGGTTGAGGTCTCTGGAGCATGTGGTGCGGAGGGATTGGGATTTCTTTAGATGTAGCATTTCTAACAGAGCTGGGTCAGACATGGCTTTGTAAGTCAAGCAGAGATGACATGAAACAAAGAATAGCTGGAGATTTTTGAGTCTGTCCTTGTAGGACATGTGTTTAAGGCCTAGGATCCTTTTTGTGAGGTACTTTTGTGGCCTCTCCAGCTGTTGCAGGTCTCTGTGGGCCAAATGGGGCATTATACTCTTTGATTGGTCTAATGAGGGAAGAGCAGAGAGAAATGATGACCTCTTTCTTCCTGGATGCAAAACCCTTGGTAATGAGATGTGCTACATAGAAGGAATTTCTAACCATAGTGGCAATGTGGTGGTCGAAGGAGAGTTTGCTGTCAGCCTGTGTCCCCAGATCTCTTATAATGCCTTCAGTGTTCAGTGGGCTCCCATCGAAGTGGTAATTAGTGCAAACTGAGCTTTTCCCAAAGGGGATGACGACGCATCTTTTGGCATTAGGCTTAAGGTCATGGTTTTGACATCGGTCATTGGTCTCAGTGAGGCCTTTCTGTAGGATGTATGCATCACTTTGGGAGTTAATAATGGCTCCCAGCTTGCAGTTGTCTGCGAATATGGTCAGCCACTGTCCCACCATCTTGACCTGTACTTCTGAGAAGTAGATGCTAAACAGGAGAGGACCCAGGACCGAACCCTGTGGGATTTCACTCATGACTGGTCGGCAGTCTGACTGGGAGTCAGCTACTTTCACACTGTGGATTCTATCTGTGAGCCAATTTGCAACCCACCTAACGATATAGGGGTTAATGCCTTGTTTGCTGAGTTTATCAATAATTCCTGAGTGAGGAATGGTATCAAAGGCCTTGGCCAGATCAAGGTAAGCTGTATGAACTGCCTTACCTTCATCTTCCACTCTGGTGACTGACTTAAAGAAGTCAACCAGGTTGAGCAGGCATGATCTACCTTCAACAAAACCAAATTGCATGAGATCTAGAGTTTGGAGGTTCCCTATATCCTTGTTAATTAGGTCCATGATGATGTGCTCCATAGCTTTACATATCAGACTCATCAGGCTAATGGGGTGATAATTTCCAGGGTCTGTAGTCACTCTTCCTTTATGGAGAGGGATGACTGTAGCAGTGCACCCCTCGGTAGAGACAAAGTCTGAGGTGAGGCTGTGAGTGAAAAGAGCACACAGATGTGGTGCCAGTTCACTTTGTAGTTCATGTAGAACACAGCCAGGGATATTGCTGAGTCCCACGGAAGCTGTATTCTTGGCCTTAGACAATGCAGCTTTAATCTGCACTGCAGTAATGTTGGCTGCCTGGCATTCTTCCAGTATTGAAATTGGTCCTTTGTGAGGGAGAGAGGGGTAAAGTTGGCCCTGAATCTGTCGGCCAGTGTGCTGGCAATATCTATTGGCTCAGTATAGGAGGTACCACTGGGCAGTAACTCAAAGCAAATCTTGGTATTGCCGTGCAGCTTCTTGATATAACTATAGCAGGCTTTGTGGTTGTTTTTAGTGTATGCCACAATTCTGCCTTCATAGCTGGCTTTGGCGGTTTTGATGAGGGATCTCAACTTTTTGTTGAAGCAAATAAGGGAATTTTTCGAGTCTTCAGACTGCACCTTTTTCTGCAACATTTTCTTCCTCCTGTTGTAGAGTTTATTAATGGCAGGGGACCAGCAAACTGGCTTCCTTTTTTTGGAGGAGAGCATCTTAGTTCTGTTTGGTATGGCTAGTTCCATGCATTTATGTATGTGTTCGTACAGTGCATCGGTATATGATTCAGCAGTCATGCATTAATTTTCTGTTGACATGGGTGCCCTGAAGTTAGCCACCTATGTTTTAGGAGTCCAAAGTCAGTTTGGATAAGTTTTTCATGGTGGATACCTTTGTGGGTGGTGTGGATGAGATGTGGATTTCCATGTTGATTAGTTTGTGGTCGGATCTAACCAGGGAGGTATTGACTATTGGTGTAGAGCAATGGTTGCCTGTGTTAGCAATAACCAGGCCAAGGATGTTGCTTCCTCTAGTAGGATAGGAATGGTCCAGGGCATTGGAATTGATGAATTCCAGGAAGCGTTGGGCCAGTGTATTGGTGCACGAGAAGATTTACCAGCTGATGGAGGGGTAGTTGAAGTCACCTAGTATGAGATTGTTGGGTTGGATCTTAATAGTTTCTAGGGTGCTTAGGAATGTGGAGTGAGAGTCTTGGGACATAGTTGGGGATCTATAGCAGGCCATGATCTGAATCGCCATCTTACCCAATGTTAGTTGTACCTGGAGTGTCTCAGATGCATTATTCTGGGCTACTAGTCTGGAGGTGTGCATATACTTTACGAATATGGAGACACTACCACCTTTGGAGCTTTGGTCCATGTTCTACGGATGAACGGTGTGGAATAAGTTATAGCCAGGTAGCACAGGGGTGTTTTCTGCTGCTTTAAACCAGGTCTCTGTTAC
>NC_056726.1:1287481253-1287521253 GCF_019279795.1 Protopterus annectens | reverse complement strand
CAGCCATATCCACACAAACCCTGTTAAGCCACCATTACTTCAAATGCAGAAGAGCATGACTTACATTCTGTAGTTATGTCTGGAACATCCCCTTCCTGTTTGTTGGCTTGTCTCCACAGTGTATGTTGTAAGAGGTATATCCCACTACCCTCTATGATGCTGTTTGTCAAACAATGACATGACGTCCTGCTCACAGTGAATGAAAAGGGCCAACACCCACATGATGTTCCTAGTTATAGGAGTGTGTTTCCACGCAATTGGCTATGGGAATGTTACTACAGCTGTTCCACATGCAATCAGCAAGTGGGGGACTGCAATTCGTGCACAGGCCATCAGTTGATCATGAGCATCACTTACAAAACACAAGCTGCTGCCTATGCAAAGCAGGTGTACTTCTCCACATCCACCAGAGAGGGAGTGAGAGAGACAGACAGAGACAAAGTAAGACAGGGAGTGGGTAGGAGAGTAAAAGCTAAGCATGTTTGTGTCACACACTTACCAGAACAGGCTTTCAAACTCCTGCCTATGTATTGCTATTATATTTCTATCTAGTTATTGCATGCACCACAGAGCTTACATGCAGGAGAGCTGTCCAAAGGTATATTTGACGGTAAGTGACAGCAACAATGATAAAGGAGGGATACGTTAGGTGTAGTACATGTGCCTGTCCACAAGAACAGGTGTCAAGAATGACACAGCCGCACTCTCTCAGGGACTCACACACATTATCACAGTTGGCAGGGTCAGGATCAGAATTCCTAACTAAATAGTTTGCTACACTACAGTATTATGCAGGTATCACATGCACCACAGAGGTTATCAGGCTGATATATGGACAAAGGGTATGTCAAGATGACAGAAGGCATGCAGCAGTAGGGCAATGGGATGTGTAGGGAGTGGGAATGCCATCCAAATCATTAATCTCCACACATACACAGACACAGGTTTGCCAGTACTGACTTGCATAGGTTCATTGCTTCACATGTGTGTAGTGGTTGACTGTGCCAGAAGGCTGCACAAGGCTAGGCAAAAGGTATACCTTGGCATCAGGCCACATGACAATGGTCTGCAGTGTGGCTCAAGGGTGCAAACTGTGGATTGTCCCACACAGGTGGGTATTGTATTCACCATCCATTTATCTGGGTTACTATTGTGGGTGGCCAGTACTGTGCAATGCTTGCCATGTATTTATTCTATATTCCATAACATGGATGGTGTCTGGGATGTGCACATATCCCACATGCATGTTCTGTGACATGTGGAAGTGTACCTGGGGTGTCTGGGGCATGTTGTGTGGACAGATTGTTATCATCTGATGTGGCATTCCTGACCTCAAGTGGTGAGAACTGGCAATGGAAACCAGGTTGACCCTACACCAACACTGACAGCATGATACAGGTATTCAGCAGGTTACACTAATCCTGCACGGATGACTGCCAGCTTCCTGGATTGCTAATTCACCTCATTTGCATGGTTTTCACCTGCAAATGGGGTAATTAGCATACAGGAGCTGTGTCCGTGCAGGAATAGTGCACGTCCCAGGAGCTTGTTCCTGGATCTCTCGGTGGCCATATTGCCTCCAGCAGCTCCTGCACTATTCCTGCATGCCATGCAGAGCTTGCTGAATCCTGGGGATAATGCTGATATAATGGTGCAGAATTTTTCTGTTCATTTGTTGCTGTCTGATACTTGTGAATCATTATGAATTTTATTTTCTTACTATACCAATCTAAGTGCCTTTGGTTAAGTGTTTTATGGGTTACACTAAAGCTTTCTGTTCTACAATTGCTGCCATTTTTATTACAGGATGGCTATCATATTATGTTCACTTATTTTTAATACATACAGATATATATATATATATATATATATATATATATATATATATATATATATATATATATATACATATATGCATACATAACACAGACACACACACATACACACACACCCACACACACACACACACATATATATATATATATATATATATATATATATATGTATATATAGTTATATTTATAATTTAGGACAGCTCCTTCAGCAGAAGTATGTTTAAGCTCAGAGAGATGTAGCTTTGAAAACGAAGACAAGTAATTATTCCAAGGATGTCTCTACATTCAGAAACAGACATTAAACCTTGTAAATACCACAATTAAAAAAAACTTGCATGCAAAAACAGAAGTGTAATGATGTATTAAAATTTGTTTTACCACTACAAGCTATTCAGTTTCAGTGGTCACATACCAATCATTACCACAATTACATAGCTGAAGCTTTATTGTACTTATTTTACAAATCTTCAGCACTAGTCATAATATTGTTTTGTGGAAACTTAACGTCTTCTATCTAAAGCTTATACCACTTGCAGTACACATTTTATTCACTGTCACTGTAAAGTAGCTGTTTCTACATATACTGTACATATGTACATGTTAACATTTTGGATATAGTGAAGAATGAATCCTAGAGTGTTTCATTTAATTTGCTAGCTGTCCAACAGACTGAAAAATAAAGCTGTTCTCTTAAATGTCAGTAATGTCACACATGCAGGCATTTTTATTGCATTTCCATTTAAATATTATAGATATTTGCATGTAGTAAGCAGTGAATGTCATCATTTTCATATCTAAAAGACAAAAAAATATATCCATATCTGTCAGTCAGTTTCATATCGATAAGAACAAATAAATATATCCATATCTGCCACTGCAGGGGATAGTAAAGTTAATGGATGCAGATTTTCTTTGAGTGCTGTTTCTAAAAAAGTGATAGTAGTACATGATAGCGGGTTGTGTGTATTAGCTTATACATTAATGGGGTCTTTATCATGTTTGCAAAGATGACACAATTTTTTTAATTGTTTTTTGAACTTATCACAAGATGCAGTGATGTCATCTGGGGTATTTTTATTCATTTTTATTTATTATTTGTTAACTATGTGGATGGGCTGGTGCTTGGACCCTTTTCAACTATGACCTGGGTAGAGAAGGCACATAAATACAAACAAGAGATTCAAATACAATATGTCAAAGATTATAAAAACACAGACAATTTGGTATTATATGTTTTTCATTGAAAAAATCTTCTGTAGTCCAGCAATTTGTAATCATTTAAAGTATCAAGAATTTGCATAAATGCAGTACTAAGATAGGAAAGAATAGGAAGCTTTAAGACAGAATGCAGGGTTCATGGAGACTGAGATAAGTACAGAGAGATAATGAACTGGATGCATAGATAACGTACCCTGAAGAAATGTGTGGATAGGTGACTTTACAGCTTATGGCAAGAGGGTATAAGGTAGAGTTTGGATCATTATGAGCAAAAGGGACTACGGGGGAGAAAGGACCTGTGGGCACTATAGATGGAGACGTGTTTTTCAAGTTTTGAGAGTGTAAATAAGGTTACCAGAGTGAATCAGGCAAGCTGGTGATTATGCTTGGTGGTAATGCTGAGGTCAAAGAAGAATGCAGTAACAGTGGCACAACAGTTAACAGACTCACCTTTGGTGCTGGAAGACCAGGAAGCTGTGGGTTCTAGTCTCACTTCAGGTGATTGGATTGCTGATACTGCAGTGCATTGGGGGTGCTGTACTCCTAAGTGTGTCATCTTTCAGTTAAGGTGTTAAACCTCTGTTTGAGCTGGTTGTAGATTAGATGGATCTAAAAGTTTCCATGGCACTGATTTAGAAGCATACAGGCTGCTTTATATATATACACATATATAGAGAGAGAGACAGATCTTAAAACAGCATATTCCATTTACATTTCTACAATGTTTATAACATTTACATTTGTACTATTTACAATAGTTACAATATTTTACATCTTCAATTTTACAAACTTTAAAATCTGTCATTCTATCCTCATCTTCCTTTTTTCTACAACCATCTTTTTTCAATCAAATTATCTTCATTTTTCTATTTTTATTATACAACAATTACAGCTCCCATACTGTTATCACCCATATATATATATGATCACATCTGTCAATTTCACATTTTTTCAGATTTCTAATACAATATTACATCCATGTCTATATTTAAAACCCTTCATTATATCCTTGTTTGTATTTCAAAAGCATACTCACTTATTCTCATTTTGAATTTTTTACAATGCAAAAAATAATGATTTGTCATGTTCTCTTCATTATAATGTTTGCATTTTCTCCCCTCTGCTGCTTTATATTGCATACTAGTTTTAACATGCCATTTCTGTAATAATAATCTCCTCAAAAAAATCTCCAGCTTCATAAACATCCAAATGTAACCTTCTTGTGTTGCTTCCTTACTCTCCCCTGGGGTGCATTAAAGCCTACACCAAGTGTACACTATTCGGAGTTCACAAACAACACAAGCATAACTCACACATTTTTAGTTTTCCTACTCATTGTTTTGCAGCTTTAAATACTGAGGGAGATTCATAAAGGTTACCACAAAGTTTATTCCTGTTGGCAACAGGAATAAAGAAGGAGAAGCCATTCTAGACTCCTGTCTGGCAAATGGCTTGATAGTAGCCAACACATGGCTCAGAAAGAGAGACTGTCACAAGATCACATACAAGAGTAGCCAACATGCAACTCAGGTAGACTTCCTCCTAGTAAGGAAAAGGCACTGGGGTAGAATCCATGATTGCAAAGTCATCCCCAGTGAAACAGTCGGCCCACAGCATAAACCACTGGTTGCCACAATCAGCTGCAAGCAGTGGTCAGAGAAGGCTCTAAGGTCAACAGAGACCAGGCTGAAAACCTGGAAGTTCAATGGAGAGAAAGTACAGCAGTTCAAGGAATTATTCAGAGCTCTAGCACCCCAAGAAGAGGCTAAAAACAGCATGTGTTAGGACTACAGAAAAGATATGTGGCCGAGCCAAGTATAGAGATAAGGTACATATGGAAAGCTGGTGGTGGAATGCAGAAATCTAGAAAGTCATCAACAGAAAGAAGGAGTGCAGGAAGAAGTGGGGGAGAGAAAAGACTGACCAGGCTAGGAAGGACTATTGGTTGGCTAACAAAGAAGCTAAGAAAGAAGTTGCAATAGCAAAGAATAGGGCATCGGAGACACTGTACCAGCTTCTGGAAAGTGGCTCAGTAAGGGGCACAAAGAAACTATATCAGGTTGGAAGGCAAAGACAGAAAGATAAAGAAGATAGTCAGACACCCTTCATAAGGGATGCCAGCAACAACCTGCTCACCAGTCCACAGGACATCAAAGGCAGACAGAAGGAGTATTTACAGCAGCTTCTGAATGAAGAAAACCCCACAGAAGCTGTACAGCCCCAGAAACAACCTACAATGAGAGAAGAAGAGGAGCCCACCCTAGAAGAAGTAAGAACAGCACTAAGGAAGATGAAGTCAGGGAAAGCAGCAGGCTTAGAATAGGTCACAGCAGATATGATAAAGATGCTGAGTGAGATAGGGGAGAAATGGCTCCTGAGGGTACTAATAGCAGTGTGGAGGCAAAGACATATCCCAGATGACTTTAGAATAAGCATACTCAGTGTACAAGAACAAAGGGGACATCCACAACTGTGGGCAGTATAGAGGCATCAAACTCCTACCACATTGCATGAAAGTTTGGGAGAGGGTGATTGATAAATGGGATACACAGAGTAGTAGAATGTAAGAAGGGAGATGAGCAGTTCAGATTCAGATCAGGAGGCAGCACAACTGACCGGATGTTTGCATTGAGACAGATACTTGAGAAGAAGCTAGAGATGAGGAGAGAGTCCAACTGGGCATTCCTAGAAGTCCCAGAAACATTGGTAGAATTAGTTCAGGCTATGTACAAGGACCTAGTGACTCAAATACAAACAGTGTTCGCCTCACAGAGGGGTTCCCAGTGGGAGTGGTTGTACAACAGGGTTCAGCTCTGAGCCCACTGCTGTTCATACTGGTGATGGACTACATTAGCAAACATGTTGGAAGGGATAGATCAACAAAGCTTCAGAATGTAGACGAGATGGCAGTACAAGCAGACTCTGAGCTAGAACTTCAGCAAAGGATAGGAGAATGGAATGCACCTCTGAAGGCACATGGGATGAAACTAACTACAGCAAAGACAGTGGTAATGGCAGCAAATAGGGGAAATCAGAAGAAGCTGAGGATAGAGATAGAAGGGAAGATAGTGGAGCAAGTAAACAGCTTCAAGTATCTGGGAGAGGTGGTTGAGGAGAAGGGTAGTCTGAAGAGGTCAAAGCTAGAATCAGAGAGGCTGCAGCCAACTGGCATAGAGTATCAGGTGTAGTCTATGACAGAAGAATGCCAAAGAAGCTTAAAAGTAAGGTGCACAAGACAGTGGTGCGACCAGTACTACTGTATGGTGCATAAACCTGGGCAGTAAAGGCAGAACATTTGAAAAAGCTAGAAGTGATGGAAATGAAGTGTCTGAGAAAGGTGGTAGGATGCACACTGTCGGACAAACGAAGAAATGAGGACATAAGAGCAGAAGCCAAAGTAGCTCCGATTGCAGAAAAGATCAAAGAGAACAGATTATGGTGGTTTGATCACATGTGTAGAAAAGCAGATGACAATCTGGTGAGGAAGATTTGGGACAGACAGGAAGAAGGTAAGAGGAAGTGAGGACATCCAGCAAAGAGGTGGATGGATTGTGTGAAAGAAGATCTGAGACAGTCAGGCATGAGTGTTGAAGAAGGCAGGAGGAGAGTAGCACTGAATCAAGAGAAGTGGCAACAGTTAACATGATACCCTGACCCCATGTAAAAAAAAAAATGGGAAAAGGGGGGTGGATGATGACCACAAAGTATAGAAAACATGTACCCTTAGTATAATCATTCTGAGTGACTAGAAAGCACAAAAATGTGGTACGAATATTTTTGAATACAGACTTTGTACACTCAGTGTACATTTAGTGTAGGTGTTATTGAATCTGGTCCCTTTATGATCTTTCCATGGGTATATTAAATAATATTTCTCCAGTATCATATTATACATTTCATTTCTTCTTTTTATTAACTTCATCAATCTTAATTTTCCATAACTCAGATTATAATTATAATCATAATCTTTTTTCAATCATCTCCTTCTTTGTACTTCTTCTTTAATTTTTTTCTTTCCATTTTTATTCTTTTTTTATCTCTTCATATTTCACAATCAAGGCATATTCCTTTTCCTTCATATTTTAATACCTCAAAAGGTGGATAGATGACAAACCTATAAATGGATTTTTTTTTTATTCTGACCGCCTTCTTCTTTCTTATTATAAACAAGTCCACGTCTAACTGGATTGATGCTTGGTCCCCAAATAAAACTGAAATAATCTCTAATCATTTTTTTCTGTTTTTCCAGGAAACATATATAAACTCCCCAAACCTTCCAGTTTTCCATATATCTATATATCTATGTATAGCTATATATATATATATATATATATATATATATATATATATATATATATATATATATATACGTGTGTGTGTGTGTGTGTGTGTGAGCGTGTGTGTGTGTGTGTGTGTGTGTGTGTGTGTGTGTGTGTGTGTGTGTGTGTGTGTGTCTGTGTGTGCGTGTGTGTGTGTGTGTGTGTGTGTTTGTGTGCATATATATATATATATATATATAGATTCACTTCAGAATTTTGAAATTCCGAAACATCGAATTTCATATGATCGAGACGATATGATAGATGTTTTGAAATATCTAAATTCCAGAACAAATCCCCCAAAAACCACCCAAAAAAACAATTTAAATGTTTCTGCAGGGGGGCAAGCTCCCCTGCACCCCCCACACCCCCGCTGCTTAAATATTCCAACTCTGAGATCACACTCCAGCGAGGAAAAGGGAAATCTCCCATTCCGCTTTGTATGCAGATCTCCGTTCACAATGTCGGGATTCCGAAAGTTTGATCATATGGCCTTGGCCATATGAAATTCAATCTTTCAGGATTTCGGCATTGTGAAGTGTTCCCATATATATATATATATATATATATATATATATATATATATATATATATATATATGACATTTACTTTCTTTCTAAAGGATAAATGGAGCATGTATATATTTTATTTATTTATTTCATATGTGTTTACTGGGAGTATCCCACTGAGCCAAAAAGGCTTGTTTTCAGGGAGGCCTGGGGAGAAAAGCTTCAAGTTGCATATAAACATTGTTATCACAGAAGGTATAAAAAAATGAATGAATTAAAATGAACAAGAGCAAGTCACAGAAATACAAATAATGCAGTAGAGATGGTTCATCACTCTTATTACACATTATAATTCATGTCCATCACCTCAGAAACTAAAACATTATGTATTTTTACTTGGGGAGTAGGGTGGTAGCCTCACCAGATTAAACAAGTAGTGTAAAAATTATACAGTTATAAGCTGATGATACATTACAAGGGAAAGGGTCAGGGAATATACACAATAAAGAGGAGTAATATAGGAAGAACAGTGCAAAAAAAGAAAATAATTCTGCGGAGTTAGTCTGAGTCATGGAATATAAACATTAGAGAAGAGTAATATAGGAAGAACAGTGTACACGTTTTCAACCAACTAACTTCTTTACATTATTCAGAATTTTTCTCCACCATTCTATTATTTTTCTTCTTTCAGAAAACTTTACTATTAATAGGGTCTATATCAGAAGACTGAAGTTTCAAAACTTCAAATCTGATATGGTCAACACCATATGATCGAAGTCTTGAAACTCGAATCTTTTAGGGGAGATCTCCATACCAAGCAGAAAGGGAAGATTTTTCTTTTCTGCACTGTAGTGCGATCTCGGAGTTGGTATATTTAAGTAGCGGGGGTGTGGGGGGTGCAGACCCCCACATGTGGGGTGCGGGGGGCTTGCCCCCTTGCTTAGAGCATTTAAATGGTTTGTTTTTGTCGGTTGTTATGTTTTATTACATTTCGATGGTTGACAGTTTGAACCTTAGTTCAGCTTTACGTAACCCCTTTCCATCCTTGTCACAGTTCCCCTCATCCCCATTCTATTTTTGTTACAATATGAAATCATCTGAGTATGACAGATATATAGGTATTAGTTTCTATTTCTTATCCTGCTTCTTTAATTTCTCCAGTGCATGCTTGTATTATTGCATTCATTACTTGCACAAATAAACACATAGTCATTGGCCGCCCCTGTTTCATCAATTATTTTCTTTCCTAACCAACTATTTGCCATAACATTCAGGCAAGACATCTTATAAAACTGCTTTGATATTTATGTTATTTTTCCCAAATTCATACTCCCCTAAAATATCCCACATTTACTCATGACTTGATGAGTCAAATACTTTTGCTACATCACACGAGGCCAAATGTATGTATTTATTCTTCCTTAAAATAAAATTACTAACATATCCTTCAATTGCTTCCCTTTAATTTCCCCATCACTTCTTCAAATACATCACCAATTCTTTTTTTTTGTACTGTTTTCATAAAAAAATTCTAAACAGTATTCACCAGTGTCATTGGTTTCCAATAATTAATAGGTTTTGTCAATTTTCTTCCATATAAATGCAATCATCAAATTATCCCAGCAAACATATTTTCATTTTTTATCTCTTCAGCTAAGCATTCATGCATTATTTCCACTAATATTTCTTTTACCATTAAACTCATCCCCTTATAATATGTATAATTTAACCCATCCAAGCCTGTTGGTGATTTGTCCTTCCTTTCTTTTATAATTTCTTCCAATTCCTTCATTTCAGTTCTTTCTTCTTGCTCACATTTTGCACTGTCTGAAATTTTCTTTACTTTCTACCTCCCCATTTCAAGTCCTGCTTTTTATACATTCAGTCAGTTTCAATAAAGCCTACATGGTCTGTTTACACACTATTGTGCACTGTTTTGGATTGAATAAGCACAGCCGTGCAAACAAGGTAAACACCATAGCATGCAAATTTCTACACAAGCAGCTGAATTCTATGCTAATCAACCAATCCAAGATGGAGGAGCTATTTAACAACCTATAAAGCAACCATGTAGACTCAGTGCTGGCTTTCCTGCGAATTCCAAAACCTATTGGAATACAGCCACAGAAAGTTTACACAGAAACAAAATTAGGGGCTGCTGTTGCTTTAATTCATGTGTATGTGCAATAGGCTGAAGACTATGCTGCAGCTGCTAACAGACCAAGGCCAAGAAGAAGAGGCATTTTCAGACCCTAGGTAACGTATCACAATCTACATGATGTGGAAATTGTAGAGCGCTACAGCGTGGATAGAGACACACTACAGGAACTCTGCAACCTCTGTTGTCCTCAATTCAGAACCAAGGCAAACTGAGGGAGAATCCATCCCAGTGGAGACAAAGGTATGTATAGCACTTTGAATTTTAAGTACAGGTACCTTTCAGAGGCCAACAGGGGACATGCCGGGGATGTCACAGGCATCAGCATCCAGGATCCTCCATCAATTCCTGAATGCTATGCTAGTGACCACATATATTTTCCCTCTACTCCTAAGGATAGGGTCAGAAATATGCAGGAGTTCTACCTGAAGTACTGTGTCCCATTGATTCACACATGTAGAAATTAATGCATCACCTGGGAAACAGGGAAGGCTATACAATAATAAAAAGGGCTTCCACTCTCTTAACTGCCAAGTCTTGTGTAATGCCAAGGGAATCATCTTTAACATGTGTGCTGGCAACCCAGGCAGTTACCACAACTCACATATCTGGCACACCTACAAACTGTATCAAATGTATCAAATGTTCACTGGGGGGATATCCAACAGGGTCATTTACTGAGGGATGCAGGTTATGCACTGGGACTTTGGCTCATGACACCAATCAGAAATGCACACACACCTGCTGACGAATGCCATAATGAGGCACATACTCAAACCAGAAATATCATAGGCCATGTATTTGGCCTGCAAAAGTCATGGTTCTGGTGCCTAGATTCATCTGGGGGAGCCCTGCAGTACAAACCACATACATGTACTGAAATATTCACAGTATGTGCTATGCCACACAACATCTTTCTGAGAAAATAGCTTCATCAGGATTGACAAGGGGAAGGGCCACATATCCCACAACCAATGGCAAGGTCACCACAGCCACATGCAGGTGAGGAGTCAGAGGGGGAAGCAGCAAATGCTATGGATGTAGGCAGATGTAGGTGTGCCCAATATGCTCTCACATTGGCTAAGAGACAATGCATAGCACACTCACTCATGACCTAAGGGTCTAAAACATTGATGCCAGGCAACGCTCACAACCTTTACCTACCCATGCATTGGCTGTGTACTGCTTGCATCAGACAGATTCAGCCTTGAACTAAAACTGTTGCAACTATTGGATTTCCATGGTAAGTGTTGAACCTGCCATGTATTGTGTAATAATATGAATGACCTTGTATGTTGTTACCTGGTAGTTTAAGCAAGTAAAAGGTGGGAGATTTGTACAGAAATGACCTTACATGTGACAGCAGAAACTTACTTGACTTGCATGTGTCCATTATTAAGTAGAAGGCCTCAGGCATCAAAGATTCACACAGTCATACCTCTCAAAAGTGGTGGTGGTCACTGCATGCCCTCAGTTTAGCGCCATATGTTTGTACTGGAAAATCATTAAAGATAGAAGTTAGAAAGTAATGATGCACATTTCAATTTCAGACTTCACAACCCTCACAAGATCATTAACAATAAAGATGGAAAACTTTTGTTGCTATCAACTGTCCAACTTTCTAAAACCAATATAAGTCAAAGGTACAATTACCAATTCAACATCAGAAATACAGATATACTAAGCAGTAAGTCAGCTATGCACCCTGAGCATCAGACACAAAGCTTATGTATCCATGAATCCCAAAGGTAGAAAACAAGAGATATGGTACAGTTATCCTCACTTGCACAGGTGTGTGTGTGTGTGTGTGTGTGTGGAGGGGGGCAAGAAGCCTAGGCTGACAGAAAAGGTTGGTGAGTGTGTGAGCAAGAAAGAGAAGCAGGCAGACAACTGGATAAACCAAAAAATTGCCAGTGAGACAAAATGAATTTTAAGCTTCAGTGCTGAATCATGAAACTGTTGTGTGTCTGTGTGTGTTTGTATGGGTCTTCAACGTGAAATTGGTGTGTTTGTGTCTGCATGACATTCTGTGAAAATCTATACAGTTGAGAGGTATGGCCTACTGCATTCACATCTGAAGATATCCGCTACCAAATTTGCATTCTGCCTGACATATCTCCATGTCCCCCCTGATGCAGAAAGGCACTATGTCATTTAAAAGCTTCCACAATGACCTGATTCTCAAGTTCAGTGAAGGGTTGTTTTCGGGGATTGCGACATCTGAGTGCCACAGTCCAAGGTGTCCTAAAAGATAAGAAAAGGGTAATACACATAACTATCATGTAACTACAAAATAACTGTTTCCGAATAAAACAGAAAAGGTAGCATTTCAGGATTACCCACTGGAGAAACATTAAACAGTCTAGAGATTTGAAATATGAACAACAGGCCGGATACAAAAAAGGAGACTAACAATAGCAACATATACTTGTCTGTGCCATTACAGAAATGCAGCCTTGTTCCCCCACCCCCAAAAGAACATACAAATGACACACTTTGCTAACAAACCATCATTAAAATGCTAAAAATGCTGTCAAGTGAACTGTGTCTGTAAGAAGTCTTCAGATTTAACACAGAACATTCCATTTTAAGGTATTGCCAATAATGTATACCTGTGAAATGCCATGACAAACATGCCCATGCCATCATTACACTTCTAACTAATGCATACAGATAAAAGTGCAGCCTTTGATAAAAAAAAAAAAAAATATATATATATATATATATATATATATATATATATATATATATATATATATATATATATATATATATATATATATATATATATATAGATTCACTTTATATCCTCGAAATAATGAAATGTCGAAATTCAGTACTTCAAGGCTGGAAAGAAGCGCGAAATTTAAAATCTTGCACACTGGAGATTTTGAATCAACGCTTCTCCTCCACACACACACACACACCTTCCTCCCCACACACAAACACAAGCTCTCTACTACATAAAAGAAGGGGGGCAAGCCCGCCTTACTTAAATATTCTAACTCCGGGGTCGCACTACAAACAAACACACACAAAACACCACCACACAAGCTACATTCTCCTCATACACAAACATCACAGCAACAACACACACTAACACACACTACAGCCCCTACCCAAAACCCTTAACACATAAACACTTACCTGAATCCATAACCACAGCAAAACACCAGAAGCACTAATTCAAAACCTCTGGTATGTGAGGTTTTGAATTTTGTGCTTCTAAGGTTTTGCTCTTTTCAGGATTCCACTTTAGGGTCTTGAAATACTGAATTTTGATATTTCAGTATTTCGAGCTTCTAAAGTGAATATATATATATATATATATATATATATATATATATAGGTTTACTATCAAAAATTCAAAAATAAAAAAAAAAGTGTATGAACTTGGTGTAACATCGGAAATGAACATTTCCGTATGCACCTAATGTCAAAAACAGCTGTTAATTGTCGAAAATGTCGCTCGCGACAATTTTGACAATTAACAGCACTCCCATCCTACCCTTAACTCCCTACCTAACTAGCCTACACTCACATCTATGCAGGGGGGCAAGGCCCCCTGCACCCCCCCCAACTTAATATTCCATCTCCGAGATCGCACTACAGTGAGGAAAGGGATGTATTTCCCTAACCGCACTGTACCGCGATCCCCTTACATGAGCGAACGTTATAATTGCAAATGCACAGTCCATTCGCAATGATAACGTTCGCTCACGTACCCTGCCGAACTATGAAGTGTTCGAACATATGTTGTTCGAATACTTCATAGCCATGCAAGTGCACGGCGACATACTGATAGTAAACCATATATATATATATATATATATATATATATATATATATATATATATATATATATATATATATATCAGCATATGCAGTATATAGCTAACAAAATGCAAGCATATCTTCTCAAGTTTAGTAATCTGTGCAGATATACCCCAAAGTAATAGCCTCTTTTCTGTGTTCTCCATATAAACAAGTTTCCTCACCTTCAGTTTCTCTGGCTGCATGGTTGCCTTTTTATGATGTAGATTCAGGGATGTCAGCTCAGCAAAGATGCAAACCAGGTGTGAACTCAGTAGAATTGCTGAATCCCACATATTTGGCTCCATGCAGCAGTTGTAAACATAGTACAGGCATGCCCTGAGTGTTTACTTTTAATAGATTGCAACTGTGAATAATTATTGGTAGGGAGAAGGAAAACACAACAGCAACGCAGACTGCCCTGCATCCAGTGGGTACCAGGTTAGAGTTCCAAAGTGTTAGATGTAATTTTGTCAAGGCTGGAAATGTAAATAAGCAGCACACAATTCACAGGTTCTGTTCATTAACATCCAACCTCCCCTTCATTTGTTGGCAACTGCATATTATATTATTGCCATTTAATATTCTGACACATTTTAAGGGCAATGATATCAGATGAATTACCCTGACAGGACTAGCCAACTGGCTGTATAAAGCTTGGCTGTAGATTATTGTCAGTGTTGAAGTGACACCCCAATTCCATATGCAAAAGTGGAAAAGGGGTTGAGGATGGATGGGTTTAGAATGGCTTACAGACTGCATATCTCAGATTAGCAGTCAGATAAGAGAAGAATGAGCAACAAACACAGAGAGGTAAGACAGAGACGCATATTTGCAAGCAATACTCATAATTGGTTGTGTAATCACTCAGTGCACTAAATCCAAAATGAATACATGGACAAATCACTGTTATATGGTTTCATAGTACTGTAGATGATGTTGCAGTCTGTTGTATGCAGAATGATTTCCGTTCCTTGCTGGAAAAGTGTTTGAGTGACAAAGAGAGATAAGGCACCCTTACTGTGCTCTAAAGGTTTACTGAAGTGAGAGTTTAAATCCAGACCTATGTAGAAATATATAATGATACTAATATTTTGTAGTGTGTATGTCATACATTGCTTTTCCTCACTTCAGCTAGTTTTCCCTTTTTTTATTTTGGGGCCTGTGTTTGTGCAATGCATGGCTTAGCACAAACAAGGGAAACAGAGGAAAAATGAATGTCAGGTTTGACTTCGCTTATCTCATTTGCATGAACCAAGGCAGTGGGCAAACTCAGACTAGTGGCACATCCAGGAAGCAGACAGAACACCTGCAAAACACCTGCAAACATGGCATCTGTAAAAAGGGCAAAGTTCAAAAACAATACATTGTTGCAATTTTTGTTTTCCATCAAGCAACTTTGCTTAACAGCATTGTGCGGCGGTTAGCAAGGTTCACCAACAGCTGCAGCCACCGAACACTTGCAGACAGGACTCAGACAGCCAATAACTGAAACCAGATACATTTGACTAATTCTGTTGGGCACCGCACAAACATACTAAGTTGTGTCGCATGGCAGTTAACACAGAGAACTTAACAATGATTACAAAATTAGGAAATGTCATGTAACAAGTTCTGTGGCAGCAGGTGTGAGTATAGAGCTGCAGTACAGATGGTCCTGGGTTCTATTACAGGGGATGCAACCTATTTTTACTGTTGTGACAGTGCAGTATATAGCAATGAACTGAAAATAGAGACGTGCTATTTCAACATTCTTATGTCAATATGTGTAAGTGTAGGACTGCCATACGCATGATCCTGGGTTCTAATACAGGATATTCCATACACTTTTACTGTTGTTCCACTTCCCATTATATTCACTTTCACTTATAACACTTTAGATAGTGGAGCTGATATGAATTATATCTATGGAGGATGAGACACCATTATTGTGTTTTCAGATGTATGACTGAGAGTATACTGTCTACAATATTTCTATAAGTATAATTCTGCTATCTGGACTTGCCAAGCCTTCACAATTACATAAGACACATACACAAGTGGATTTATATACATGCATAACAACTCAAACTGTAACCTTTTTTATGTATGATTCCTGACTATGTTTGAGCAGAACTTCGTCCAGGGCAAACATGAAAAATCAACACTGTGGAAGAAAATGTTTTGTCCCTTATGTCTAGGTTTGAATTCCACAGTGAAATATCTATTTTATCAGTGTATAAAGGCAAAATAAATGTATCAAGTCATTACTTTTATGCCCCCAAAGTGCATATCTGCAGACTTAACTCACCTAACAGTTACCCTCCAATTCCCAATATATATATTTCCAGGCTACATCAGTAAACACCCCTCAAACTAACCCCAAGTGTCAGATTAACCTTCCAATTTCAATTATTAAATTCCTCCCTGCTTGGCACTGCTGCTGTCCACTTAACCTTGTGCAAATATGATTGGCATCATTGCTTGGGATTGCACACTACCAGTAAACATGATAATTGGATTGGCGGGAAAGCAGTTTCCATTGCTCTAGTTCGGCTGTTAGACATGGCTGGCATTAAAGAGGAAGGTGCCAAGTTTAGGGCATAGAGATGGGGTGTGTAGGAGTCCAGGATATTTACTGGACTCCTGGTAAAGCACCACAGCCAAAGGCTTCTGTAAAGGGATTATTCAGGCTCCCAGTACAAGTCTGAGGCATGGAATAGTTTGGTGCAGGCTATATCCAACACCACTGGCATCCAACTCATTGTTGAGCAGTGTAGGCATCATTTTAATGACCTACACAGGCAATAAAGGGATACCCTTAACTGTTGATTGAATACATTTGAGACAGTGGACATCCCACAGCTGTGTAAGTATGACAATAAGAGAGTACATGTAAGACTTAGAAAGCTAAATATAGGCAAGACTGGTTTGGATAATGCTCTTCTGTTGTTTTCTGTTCTTTCCCCAGCTGTTGCCAAATATAAGTTCAATAGGCAGGCTCATATTGCTCTAATGGAGAGGGAAGCAAGTGGTATGTATGCAGCACAAGAGAAGTGTTATTGTAGCTTTAAAAGTTAAAGATAGCTTTTTGGATTTTTATACAGTTGTATCAAACTGAGCATGTATATCCCAACTGTACACGCAAGTATGTATGCATTACTCTCTAGCACAAACCAATTGTAGGATTCAGATACTAGACTGTACTTAGAGGTCGTGGGTTCAAATACTCTGAATCACAGCTATACAATACTGCATTTCTTTAATAATATTTACATTAAATTAAAAACTCTATACCAGTGGCACAAATGCCCTGCTTTTAACTCTAATCTGTATAACTGGAACAAGCAATGTGCAATACATGCACATTTCAAGGATTACTTTCAGCAAGCTGTAGTATGTGTATCTGTTAGTACATATAATTAAATGTAATAGGTTAGTACTAAGCTAACTGCCCTTGCGAGCCATTTTAAGCCTAGCCAATTGTCCCTTGTGAGACTCAAACCCTGCACCTTCTGATTGCAAGGCAAACACCTTAACCATTAGGCCACCCTCCCATACTTCAGATAAAAGAGTTGTATAATGGTGTTCATGTATTGTATGTCACATATGATGGTACTATTTTTTTCTTTTTTCTCTCACTCCAACCCTTATCTGTCTATTTTTTTATTTTCTATTATGTGTCATCAAAATGTCTCCATGTTATCCATGTGTACCACATCACTAAATGCTACACATTGCAACAAGGTAGGCCAACCCCAGTGGATCAGCCTGCCCCCAGTCCACCATCTCCAGCACCAATGCCCATCATGTCTGGGAGTCATCCTGGCAGCACTGCCTCTACTGTCCCTGCACTACCTATGCCCTCAGGTAGTACTGCCATGGAAGCTGGTGCAGTGGTACCCTCTGGGAGCAGTGGTGGAGGTGGTGATTTCATTATCCTGTGGGAAATGCCAGGGTTGGTGCATAGGGGCATGAACTGCACCATTGTATATATACACTGGATGGAGAGGCTGCTCTCAGTCATGGTCCATAAGAGGAGAAGACATTGAGCACTGCAGCCTCCAGCAGAGTAAGGGGACAGAGATGACAGTCCATTGGGTAAGGACTTGATTTTCACTGTCTACAGGCTTAATGGGCATGACCCTGTGTTGCCTCCTCCCTCATCACAATCATGGTGTCTCCCAACCATTTGTGTTTCTCATCATCCCTCTCTCTTGTCTTGTTTCTTTGCATTTACTTCCTCACCTAACCAAATTACCTGACCCAGACATCCCTTACCCAGTAGTCCTCTCTTACTGAATTAAAAATAAAAATGGGCAGCTGTCTCAAAAAAAAAAAAAGGAAAAAGGAAAAAAATGTTTCATATATAGCTCCCTGTTTTGCACGCATGTCTTTTTGACACACTTGATTTGGTCCAGTTGGCTATACAACATGATTACGTTGCTGTCATCCCTCTCTCTCTAGAGGTGAAAGTCCAAATTCAGCTAATACTCTGCTCATATTATCAGTTTTAACTGTTGAAGAAATGAATAGCTATGTTTCTTTCGTACCTCACTCCTACACATTCCTGTATTTATTTCTCTTTGTTCTTCCCCCTGCTTGCTCCCCATTTCAAAACTTTCCTATCTACCCCATTTTAACACCTATAATCTGCTGAAAAACTAGAATCACACACAACACACATAAGTACCAGAAATAGCAATGGATCCCATCACTTTCTGGCCTCTATGTTTGCACAGAGTTTGGCATCGCACACCTCCACTCAATGCCACTTAACCCCACTATGCTATGCCAACACAGAGTAACATATGCTGAATGTACTAAAAAGAATAAAAATGTGATTGCATTAACAGTTTATTTAAAAGTATTAGATATACCTAGATTCAAACCCAGTATAATCTGGGCTCAAAAAGAAATGTGTCAATGCATTTACACCTGCTGCCACAGATTCAGCTAAGCAGCAGGTGTGTTCCATAGACTCAGTACTAACTCTCAGACTTTTGAAATGTGGCTTGCATTTCCACACTGCTTAACTATACACAAACAGGGAAAATTAATGGAAAATGTATCTTGCATGCAAGAACACATTGCCAACCATCGTGCAAACTGACTGCTCTCTGTTGCATTATGCAAAGCTAATTTTAATGGGTCTATATTAAAAGACCGAAGATGTGTTTCAGTGGGGTCTATATTAAAATCTCGAAGTCTGACAATATTGAATATGATATTGTCAACACGAGAATACCGAAAGCGCACTACATCGAACGTTTAAATAGAAAATCTCCATAGGGGGATATTTCCATTTACTTCAATGTAGTGAGTGCTCGGAGTTGGTATATTTAAGTAGGGGGTGTATGGGGGGGGTGCAGGGGGGCTTGCCTCCCTGCCTACACACTATTTAGTTTTTTTTTAAGTTTAGTATATATATATATTTTTTTTTTTTGGTTTCGATGGTTTAAGACTTTGATCACTAAAGTTTGATCTTTAGTGATTCGAAGTTTTAAACCTTCGAGATTATAATATAGACTAGTTTCAGTGAACACCTTTTGGTTGACACATAATGAGTGAACGCACTAAAGCACGAAGGCTCAAAACAGTGGTACTAGCACAAACACACACACCCACTTTAAAACATAATGAGGGGGGATTTTGCCCCCACACCCTGCAACTAAATATACCAACTCGGAGATCACACTACAGTGAGGAAAAAAGCAAACACACGGGGATGGCCAAGCGATTTCTTTCCAAGGGAAAGAAATCGCTGTTTTGAGCATTCACGCTTTAGTGTGTTCGCTCATTACGTGTTGACCAAGAGGTGTTCGCTGAAACACCTCTTCAGTTTTTTAATATAGACCCAATTTAACATGTATTAGTGTTGTTTATTGTCAGTTTTACTCTTTATGCCATGAAACTTCATGTGAAAACTTAGCAAACTGAACAATTATGCACATATTTACAATGCAGCAATGTGTTGCCTCCCCCATGCACTGCAACTCTGCTGTCTCCAGAACTTTTTCACAAATAAATCAACTACACTGCATACATTATTATCAAATGTTGTGTGACATGCAAATCATGTCAATTTGGTATCATGCAGAACTAGAACTATCTTCACAGTTGAACGTGCCTACACATCCAACAACTGACCCTGGTAACTATTGGCCCATCTGCAAGGCTAGGAAGAGATTCATCATGGACCACAGGGAAATAGGTGACCTTCAACACTCTGACTAGACCCATATTGGTTTTGTCAAGGGTACGTCTTGCTTATTAAAACTAGTGCCCTTCTTTGACAATGTCCCCAAAGGCCTGGGTGAGGGAAAACAAGACATACCACCTATCTTGATTTAGCCAAGCCCTTTGACACAATCCCCCATTCAGATATCATAGCAACACTCTCCTATCTGGGGATTAACCCATACATTACTAGATGGGTAGCCAACTGGCTCACCGACAGAATGCACACAGTGTCGAAGTTAGGGAGTCCATCTCCACCAGTAGACCAGTTACTGGTGGAGTACCATAAGGATCTGTGCTGGGCCCTCTACTGTTTGGAAACTATTTTTCTGAAGTCCAGGCAAAGGTAGATGGACTGTGGCTTACCAAGTTTGCAGATGACTGTCAACTGGGTGCAATCATTTAGAGTCCGTCAACAATGTTAACCTATTACAGACTGACACAGACAAATGATTGGTGCCAAACACATGGACTGAAACTTAACACAAGAAAATCCCTCACTGTCCCTTTTAGCAAAAAGGTAGCCCTGTTAATTATGTTATACATAGCACCCCTCTAAGCTCTAACTCAGTGGTTCAAGACTTGAGAACACAGGTTGATAGCAATCTAAACTTCAATTACTATGTGTACATAGTGGTAGGACACACATTCTACACTGCCAACCTCATAACTACATCCATTGCATCCAACATCAGGGAGGTCATAGTTCCACTGTACTCGACCCTTATTAGACGACTAATTGAGTACAATGCTCCCTTCTCTATATACCTCACCAGACACCTGCAGCAACTGGAGAGACCACAGAAGTTTCTGACCAAGAGAATCTAAGGCCTCCATAACATGACATACATTGCAAGACTGAAAGCACTGTCACTGTACTCTAGGTAAGCTGAGAGGTGACCTGTGCTTGGCCTACAGAGCAGTCTGGGACCCTACCTAATGTAAATGGTGGATACTCGCAAATAAAATGAGACAAGAATAACTTGCTACAGGAATCTCAACCTAACCTGTGACATAAATAGAACATGGTGGAGAGACAGATATATCTCCCAGCAATTGCCACTCCTCTATATTAAGCTCCCACTGCATGGGAAGCAGTGCTCCAGAATGACCCTATTCAAGCACAAATTTTACAACTGGATGGGTGATTATAAATTCACACCAGGGGTGGTATCTATGTCCTTCATGAACAGGGTCATTCGGTGCTGCTCACAAAGTCAGTCTGCTAACAATGAACATCTAACTATGCTGAATAAGGTCCTTGGGCCATTAGCCTAGTAACCTCCTAGGAACCTATGAGGCTATAAACCAATGCAGGCCTTCCATCATCTCCTCTCCTATATCCAGTGCTGACATCATGCACTATAAGTTGCCCTGCAGCCTTATAAAAATCAGACTTGTGCTGTGGCACTTGTGTAAAACAGTGAATTCTGTAGTCTGTGTAGTTAGATAGGTAGTGGTTCTGTTCTTACTGAAGTAACTGTGTGTGTGTCTACCAGAAGAGCAGAAGTGTGTATCTTACAGTTACCACTCTAGTCCCATGGATTAATAGGATGTTGACACATACACATGTCTACACATCCATTTCATCCAGGCCTCCCAACATCTTCTCTCCAACATGCACTGCCAATGTCATACACTATAAGTTGTCCTGCAGCCTTGTAAAAAGCAGACTTGTGCCATGGTGCTGGTGTAAAGTACTGAGTTCTGTAGTCTGTGTACTTAGGCTGGGGTTTATTCTGTAGTCTGTGTACATAGGCAGGGGTTCTGTTTTTACTGCAGTCAACTGTGTGCGTGTGTGAGTGTATGTGTGTGTGTGTGTGTGTGTGTGTGTGTGTGTGTGTGTGTGTGTGTGTGTGTGTGTGTGTGTGTGTGTGTGTGTGTGTGTGTGTGTGTGTGTCTGTGTCTTTGTGTGTGTGTGTGTGTGTGTGTGTGTGTGTGTGTGTGTGTGTGTGTGTGTGTATGTAGCCAGAAGAGGAGAAGTGTGTATCCTACAGTTACTGCTCCAATCCCATGGATTGAAGGTATTTTGATACTTACACATACCTACACATCCATTTCATGCAGGCCTGCCAACATCTTCTCTCCAACATGCACTGCTGATGTCATGTACTATAAGTTGTCCTGCAGCCTTGTAAAAATCAGAATTGTGCCATGGCAGTTGCGTAAGGTATTGAGTTCTGTAGTCAATGTACTTAGATAGGTATGGGTTCTATTCTTACTCCAGTCAAGCGGTGTGTGTGTGTGTGTGTGTGTGTGTGTGTGTGTGTGTGTGTGTGTGTGTGTGTGTGTGTGTGTGTGTGTGTGTGTGTGTGTGTGTGTGTGTTTGTGTGTGTGTGTGTCTGTGTGTGTCTGTGTGTGCGAGTGTGTGTGCGTGTGTGTGTGTGTGTGTTTGTGTGCATGTGTGTACACTCACACACACACACACACACACACACACACACACACACAGATATATATATATATATATATATATATATATATATGGATTCACTTCAGAATTTTGAAATTCCGAAACATTGAATTTCATATGATCGAGACGATATGATAGATGTTTTGAAATATCTAAATTCCAGAACAAATCCCCCAAAAACCGCCCAAAAAACAATTTAAATGTTTCTGCAGGGGGGCAAGCTCCCCTGCACCTCCCACACCCCCACTGCTTAAATATTCCAACTCTGAGATCACACTCCAGCGAGGAAAAGGGAAATCTCCCATTCCGCTTTGTATGCAGATCTCCGTTCACAATGTCGGGATTCCGAAAGTTTGATCATATGGCCTTGGCCATATGAAATTCAATCTTTCAGGATTTCGGCATTGTGAAGTGTTCCCATATATATATAGATATATGACATTTACTTTCTTTCTAAAGGATAAATGGAGCATGTATATATTTTATTTATTTATTTCATATGTGTTTACTGGGAGTATCACACTGAGCCAAAAAGGCTTGTTTTCAGGGAGGCCTGGGGAGAAAAGCTTCAAGTTGCATATAAACATTGTTATCACAGAAGGTATAAAAAAATGAATGAATTAAAATGAACAAGAGCAAGTCACAGAAATACAAATAATGCAGTAGAGATGGTTCATCACTCTTATTACACATTATAATTCATGTCCATCACCTCAGAAACTAAAACATTATGTATTTTTACTTGGGGAGTAGGGTGGTAGCCTCACCAGATTAAACAAGTAGTGTAAAAATTATACAGTTATAAGCTGATGATACATTACAAGGGAAAGGGTCAGGGAATATACACAATAAAGAGGAGTAATATAGGAAGAACAGTGCAAAAAAAGAAAATAATTCTGAGGAGTTAGTCTGAGTCATGGAATATAAACATTAGAGAAGAGTAATATAGGAAGAACAGTGTACACGTTTCCAACCAACTAACTTCTTTACATTATTCAGAATTTTTCTCCACCATTCTATTATTTTTCTTCTTTCAGAAAACTTTACTATTAATAGGGTCTATATCAGAAGACTGAAGTTTCAAAACTTTAAATCTGATATGGTCAACATCATATGATCGAAGTCTTGAAACTCAAATCTTTTAGGGGAGATCTCCATACCGAGCAGAAAGGGAAGATTTTTCTTTTCTGCACTGTAGTGCGATCTCGGAGTTGGTATATTTAAGTAGCGGGGGTGTGGGGGGTGCAGACCCCCCATAATATGCGGGGCTTGCCCCCTTGCTTAGAGCATTTAAATGGTTTGTTTTTGTCGGTTGTTATGTTTTATTACATTTCGATGGTTGACAGTTTGAACCTTAGTTCAGCTTTACGTAACCCCTTTCCATCCTTGTCACAGTTCCCCTCATCCCCATTCTATTTTTGTTACAATATGAAATCATCTGAGTATGACAGATATATAGGTATTAGTTTCTATTTCTTATCCTGCTTCTTTAATTTCTCCAGTGCATGCTTGTATTATTGCATTCATTACTTGCACAAATAAACACATAGTCATTGGCCGCCCCTGTTTCATCCTTTTTTCAATTATTTTCTTTCCTAACCAACTATTTGCCATAACATTCAGGCAAGACATCTTATAAAACAGCTTTGATATTTATGTTATTTTTCCCAGATTCATACTCCCCTAAAATATCCCACATTTACTCATGACTTGATGAGTCAAATACTTTTGCTACATCACACGAGGCCAAATGTATGTATTTATTCTCCCTTAAAATAAAATTACTAACATATCCTTCAATTGCTTCCCTTTAATTTATATACCCCTTCCCCATCACTTCTTCAAATACATCACCAATTCTTTTTTTTTGTACTGTTTTCATAAAAAAATTCTAAACAGTATTCACCAGTGTCATTGGTTTCCAATAATTAATAGGTTTTGTCAATTTTCTTCCATATAAATGCAATCATCAAATTATCCCAGCAAACATATTTTCATTTTTTATCTCTTCAGCTAAGCATTCATGCATTATTTCCACTAATATTTCTTTTACCATTAAACTCATCCCCTTATAATATGTAGAATTTAACCCATCCAAGCCTGTTGGTGATTTGTCCTTCCTTTCTTTTATAATTTCTTCCAATTCCTTCATTTCAGTTCTTTCTTCTTGCTCACATTTTGCACTGTCTGAAATTTTCTTTACTTTCTACCTCCCCATTTCAAGTCCTGCTTTTTATACATTCAGTCAGTTTCAATAAAGCCTACATGGTCTGTTTACACACTATTGTGCACTGTTTTGGATTGAATAAGCACAGCTGTGCAAACAAGGTAAACACCATAGCATGCAAATTACTACACAAGCAGCTGAATTCTATGCTAATCAACCAATCCAAGATGGAGGAGCTATTTAACAACCTATAAAGCAACCATGTAGACTCAGTGCTGGCTTTCCTGCGAATTCCAAAACCTATTGGAATACAGCCACAGAAAGTTTACACAGAAACAAAATTAGGGGCTGCTGTTGCTTTAATTCATGTGTATGTGCAATAGGCTGAAGACTATGCTGCAGCTGCTAACAGACCAAGGCCAAGAAGAAGAGGCATTTTCAGACCCTAGGTAACGATCACAATCTACATGATGTGGAAATTGTAGAGCGCTACAGCGTGGATAGAGACACACTACAGGAACTCTGCAACCTCTGTTGTCCTCAATTCAGAACCAAGGCAAACTGAGGGAGAATCCATCCCAGTGGAGACAAAGGTATGTATAGCACTTTGAATTTTAAGTACAGGTACCTTTCAGAGGCCAACAGGGGACATGCCGGGGATGTCACAGGCATCAGCATCCAGGATCCTCCATCAATTCCTGAATGCTATGCTAGTGACCACATATATTTTCCCTCTACTCCTAAGGATAGGGTCAGAAATATGCAGGAGTTCTACCTGAAGTACTGTGTCCCATTGATTCACACATGTAGAAATTAATGCATCACCTGGGAAACAGGGAAGGCTATACAATAATAAAAAGGGCTTCCACTCTCTTAACTGCCAAGTCTTGTGTAATGCCAAGGGAATCATCTTTAACATGTGTGCTGGCAACCCAGGCAGTTACCACAACTCACATATCTGGCACACCTACAAACTGTATCAAATGTATCAAATGTTCACTGGGGGGATATCCAACAGGGTCATTTACTGAGGGATGCAGGTTATGCACTGGGACTTTGGCTCATGACACCAATCAGAAATGCACACACACCTGCTGACGAATGCCATAATGAGGCACATACTCAAACCAGAAATATCATAGGCCACGTATTTGGCCTGCAAAAGTCATGGTTCTGGTGCCTAGATTCATCTGGGGGAGCCCTGCAGTACAAACCACATACATGTACTGAAATATTCACAGTATGTGCTATGCCACACAACATCATTCTGAGAAAATAGCTTCATCAGGATTGACAAGGGGAAGGGCCACATATCCCACAACCAATGGCAAGGTCACCACAGCCACATGCAGGTGAGGAGTCAGAGGGGGAAGCAGCAAATGCTATGGATGTAGGCAGATGTAGGTGTGCCCAATATGCTCTCACATTGGCTAAGAGACAATGCATAGCACACTCACTCATGACCTAAGGGTCTAAAACATTGATGCCAGGCAACGCTCACAACCTTTACCTACCCATGCATTGGCTGTGTACTGCTTGCATCAGACAGATTCAGCCTTGAACTAAAACTGTTGCAACTACTGGATTTCCATGGTAAGTGTTGAACCTGCCATGTATTGTGTAATAATATGAATGACCTTGTATGTTGTTACCTGGTAGTTTAAGCAAGTAAAAGGTGGGAGATTTGTACAAAAATGACCTTACATGTGACAGCAGAAACTTACTTGACTTGCATGTGTCCATTATTAAGTGGAAGGCCTCAGGCATCAAAGATTCACACAGTCATACCTCTCAAAAGTGGTGGTGGTCACTGCATGCCCTCAGTTTAGCGCCATATGTTTGTACTGGAAAATCATTAAAGATAGAAGTTAGAGAGTAATGATGCACATTTCAATTTCAGACTTCACAACCCTAACAAGATCATTAACAATAAAGATGGAAAACTTTTGTTGCTATCAACTGTCCAACTTTCTAAAACCAATATAAGTCAAAGGTACAATTACCAATTCAACATCAGAAATACAGATATACTAAGCAGTAAGTCAGCTATGCACCCTGAGCATCAGACACAAAGCTTATGTATCTATGAATCCCAAAGGTAGAAAACAAGAGATATGGTACAGTTATCCTCACTTGCACAGGTGTGTGTGTGTGTGTGGGGGGGGGCAGGAAGCCTAGGCTGACACAAAAGGTTGGTGAGTGTGTGCGAGTAAGAAAGAGAAGCAGGCAGACATTCGGATAAAGCAACAAATGGCCAGTGATACAAAATGAGTTTTAAGCTTCAGTGCTGAACCATGAAACTGTTGTGTGCCTGTGTGTGTTTGTATGGGTCTTCAACGTGAAATTGGTGTGTTTGTGTCTGCATGACATTCTGTGAAAATCTATACAGTTGAGAGGTATGGCCTACTGCATTCACATCTGAAGATATCCGCTACCAAATTTGCATTCTGCCTGACATATATCCATGTCCCCCCTGATGCAGAAAGGCACTATGTCATTTAAAAGCTTCCACAATGACCTGATTCTCAAGTTCAGTGAAGGGTTGTTTTCGGGGATTGCGACATCTGAGTGCCACAGTCCTAGGTGTACTAAAAGACAAGAAAAGGATAATACACATAACTATCATGTAACTACAAAATAACTGTTTCTGAATACAACAGAAAAGGTAGCATTTCAGGATTACCCACTGGAGAAACATTAAACAGTCTAGAGATTTGAAATATGAACAACAGGCCGGATACAAAAAAGGAGACTAACAATAGCAACATATACTTGTCTGTGCCATTACAGAAATGCAGCCTTGTTCCCCCACCCCCAAAAGAACATACAAATGACACACTTTGCTAACAAACCATCATTAAAATGCTAAAAATGCTGCCAAGTGAACTGTCCCTGTAAGAAGTCTTCAGATTTAACACAGAACATTCCATTTTAAGGTATTGCCAATAATGTATACCTGTGAAATGCCATGACAAACATGCCCATGCCATCATTACACTTCTAACTAATGCATACAGATAAAAGTGCAGCCTTTGATAAAAAAAAAAAATATATATATATATATATATATATATATATATATATATATATATATATATATATATATATATATATATATATATATATATATAGATTCACTTTATATCCTCGAAATAATGAAATGTCGAAATTCAGTACTTCAAGGCTGAAAGAAGCGCGAAATTTAAAATCTTGCACACTGGAGATTTTGAATCAACACCTCTCCTCCACACACACACACACACACACACACACACCTTCCTCCCCACACACAAACCCAAGCTCTCTACTACATAAAAGAAGGGGGGCAAGCCCGCCTTACCTAAATATTCTAACTCCGGGGTCGCACTACATACAAACACACACAAAACACCACCACACAAGCTACATTCTCTTCATACACAAACATCACAGCAACAACACACACTAACACACACTACAGCCCCTACCCAAAACCCATAACACATAAACACTTACCTGAATCCATAACCACAGCAAAACACCAGAAGCACTAATTCAAAACCTCTGGTATGTGAGGTTTTGAATTTTGTGCTTCTGAGGTTTTGCTCTTTTCAGGATTCCACTTTAGGGTCTCGAAATACTGAATTTTGATATTTCAGTATTTCGAGCTTCTAAAGTGAATATGTATATATATATATATATATATATATATATATATATATATATATATATATATAGGTTTACTATCAAAAATTCAAAAATAAAAAAAAAAGTGTACGGAACTTCGAATTGTAACATCGGAAATGAACATTTCCGTATGCACCTAATGTCAAAAACAGCTGTTAATTGTCGAAAATGTCGCTCGCGACAATTTTGACAATTAACAGCACTCCCATCCTACCCTTAACTCCCTACCTAACTAGCCTACACTCACATCTATGCAGGGGGGCAAGGCCCCCTGCACCCCCCCTAACTTAATATTCCATCTCCGAGATCGCACTACAGTGAGGAAAGGGATGTATTTCCCTAACCGCACTGTACCGCGATCCCCTTACATGAGCGAACGTTATAATTGCAAATGCACAATCCATTCGCAATGATAACGTTCGCTCACATACCCTGCCAAACTATGACGTGTTCGAACATATGTTGTTCGAATACTTCATAGCTGTGCAAGTGCACGGCGACATACTGATAGTAAACCATATATATATATATATATATATATATATATATATACTGAATATACATCTATTAAACAGATTTTTCTTAATTACATTTCAGCATATGCAGTATATAGCTGACAAAATGCAAGCATATCTTCTCAAGTTTAGTAATCTGTGCAGATATACCCCAAAGTAATAGCCTCTTTTCTGTGTTCTCCATATAAACAAATTTCCTCACCTTCAGTTTCTCTGGCTGCATGGTTGCCTTTTTATGATGTAGATTCAGGGATGTCAGCTCAGCAAAGATGCAAACCAGGTGTGAACTCAGTAGAATTGCTGAATCCCACATATTTGGCTCCATGCAGCAGTTGTAAACATAGTACAGGCATGCCCTGAGTGTTTACTTTTAATAGATTGCAACTGTGAATAATTACTGGTAGGGAGAAGGAAAACACAACAGCAACGCAGACTGCCCTGCATCCAGTGGGTAACAGGTTAGAGTTCCAAAGTGTTAGATGTAATTTTGTCAAGGCTGGAAATGTAAATAAGCAGCACACAATTCACAGGTTCTGTTCATTAACATCCAACCTCCCCTTCATTTGTTGGCAACTGCATATTATATTATTGCCATTTAATATTCTGACACATTTTAAGGGCAATGATATCAGATGAATTACCCTGGCATGACTAGCCAACCGGCTGTATAAAGCTTGGCTGTAGATTATTGTCAGTGTTGAAGTGACACCCCAATTCCATATGCAAAAGTGGAAAAGGGGTTGAGGATGGATGGGTTTAGAATGGCTTACAGACTGCATATCTCAGATTAGCAGTCAGATAAGAGAAGAATGAGCAACAAACACAGAGAGGTAAGACAGCGACGCATATTTGCAAGCAATACTCATAATTGGTTGTGTAATCACTCAGTGCACTAAATCCAAAATGAATACATGGACAAATCACTGTTATATGGTTTCATAGTACTGTAGATGATGTTGCAGTCTGTTGTATGCAGAATGATTTCCGTTCCTTGCTGGAAAAGTGTTTGAGTGACAAAGAGAGATAAGGCACCCTTACTGTGCTCTAAAGGTTTATTGAAGTGAGAGTTTAAATCCAGACCTATGTAGAAATATATAATGATACTAATATTTTGTAGTGTGTATGTCATACATTGCTTTTCCTCACTTCAGCTAGTTTTCCCTTTTTTTATTTTGGGGCCTGTGTTTGTGCAATGCATGGCTTAGCACAAACAAGGGAAACAGAGGAAAAATGAATGTCAGGTTTGACTTCGCTTATCTTATTTGCATGAACCAAGGCAGTGGGCAAACTCAGACTAGTGGCACATCCAGGAAGCAGACAGAACACCTGCAAAACACCTGCAAACATGGCATCTGTAAAAAGGGCAAAGTTCAAAAACAATACATTGTTGCAATTTTTGTTTTCCATCAAGCAACTTTGCATAACAGCATTGTGCGGCGGTTAGCAAGGTTCACCAACAGCTGCAGCCACCGAACACTTGCAGACAGGACTCAGACAGCCAATAACTGAAACCAGATACATTTGACTAATTCTGTTGGGCACCGCACAAACATACTAAGTTGCGTCGCATGGCAGTTAACACAGAGAACTTAACAACGATTACAAAATTAGGAAATGTCATGTAACAAGTTCTGTGGCAGCAGGTGTGAGTATAGAGCTGCAGTACAGATGGTCCTGGGTTCTATTACAGGGGATGCAACCTATTTTTACTGTTGTGACAGTGCAGTATATAGCAATGAACTGAAAATAGAGACGTGCTATTTCAACATTCTTATGTCAATATGTGTAAGTGTAGGACTGCCATACACATGATCCTGGGTTCTAATACAGGATATTCCATACACTTTTACTGTTGTTCCACTTCCCATTATATTCACTTTCACTTATAACACTTTAGATAGTGGAGCTGATATGAATTATATCTATGGAGGATGAGACACCATTATTGTGTTTTCAGATGTATGACTGAGAGTATACTGTCTACAATATTTCTATAAGTATAATTCTGCTATCTGGACTTGCCAAGCCTTCACAATTACATAAGACACATACACAAGTGGATTTATATACATGCATAACAACTCAAACTGTAACCTTTTTTATGTATGATTCCTGACTATGTTTGAGCAGAACTTCGTCCAGGGCAAACATGAAAAATCAACACTGTGGAAGAAAATGTTTTGTCCCTTATGTCTAGGTTTGAATTCCACAGTGAAAAATCTATTTTATCAGTGTATAAAGGCAAAATAAATGTATCAAGTCATTACTTTTATGCCCCCAAAGTGCATATCTGCAGACTTAACTCACCTAACAGTTAACCTCCAATTCCCAATATATATATTTCCAGGCTACATCAGTAAACACCCCTCAAACTAACCCCAAGTGTCAGATTAACCTTCCAATTTCAATTATTAAATTCCTCCCTGCTTGGCACTGCTGCTGTCCACTTAACCTTGTGCAAATATGATTGGCATCATTGCTTGGGATTGCACACTACCAGTAAACATGATAATTGGATTGGCGGGAAAGCAGTTTCCATTGCTCTAGTTCGGCTGTTAGACATGGCTGGCATTAAAGAGGAAGGTGCCAAGTTTAGGGCATAGAGATGGGGTGTGTAGGAGTCCAGGATATTTACTGGACTCCTGGTAAAGCACCACAGCCAAAGGCTTCTGTAAAGGGATTATTCAGGCTCCCAGTACAAGTCTGAGGCATGGAATAGTTTGGTGCAGGCTATATCCAACACCACTGGCATCCAACTCATTGTTGAGCAGTGTAGGCATCATTTTAATGACCTACACAGGCAATAAAGGGATACCCTTAACTGTTGGTTGAATACATTTGAGACAGTGGACATCCCATAGCTGTGTAAGTATGACAATAAGAGAGTACATGTAAGACTTAGAAAGCTAAATATAGGCAAGACTGGTTTGGATAATGCTCTTCTGTTCTTTTCTGTTCTTTCCCCAGCTGTTGCCAAATATAAGTTCAATAGGCAGGCTCATATTGCTCTAATGGAGAGGGAAGCAAGTGGTATGTATGCAGCACAAGAGAAGTGTTATTGTAGCTTTAAAAGTTAAAGATAACTTTTTGGATTTTTATACAGTTGTATCAAACTGAGCATGTATATCCCAACTGTAAACGCAAGTATGTATGCATTACTCTCTAGCACAAACCAATTGTAGGATTCAGATACTAGACTGTACTTAGAGGTCGTGGGTTCAAATACTCTGAATCACAGCTATACAATACTGCATTTCTTTAATAATATTTACATTAAATTAAAAACTCTATACCAGTGGCACAAATGCCCTGCTTTTAACTCTAATCTGTATAACTGGAACAAGCAATGTGCAATACATGCACATTTCAAGGATTACTTTCAGCAAGCTGTAGTATGTGTATCTGTTAGTACATATAATTAAATGTAATAGGTTAGTACTAAGCTAACTGCCCTTGCGAGCCATTTTAAGCCTAGCCAATTGTCCCTTGTGAGACTCAAACCCTGCACCTTCTGATTGCAAGGCAAACACCTTAACCATTAGGCCACCCTCCCATACTTCAGATAAAAAGAGTTGTATAATTGTGTTCATGTATTGTATGTCACATATGATGGTACTATTTTTTTCTTTTTTCTCTCACTCCAACCCCTAACTGTCTATTTTTTTTATTTTCTATTATGTGTCATCAAAATGTCTCCATGTTATCCATGTGTACCACATCACTAAATGCTACACATTGCAACAAGGTAGGCCAACCCCAGTGGATCAGCCTGCCCCCACTCCACCATCTCCAGCACCAATGCCCATCATGTCTGGGAGTCAACCTGGCAGCACTGCCTCTACTGTCCCTGCACTACCTATGCCCTCAGGTAGTACTGCCATGGAAGCTGGTGCAGTGGTACCCTCTGGGAACAGTGGTGGAGGTGGTGATTTCATTATCCTGTGGGAAATGCCAGGGTTGGTGCATAGGGGCATGAACTGCACCATTGTATATATACACTGGATGGAGAGGCTGCTCTCCGTCATGGTCCATAAGAGGAGAAGACATTGAGCACTGCAGCCTCCAGCAGAGTAAGGGGACAGAGATGACAGTCCATTGGGTAATGACTTGATTCTCACTGTCTACAGGCTTGATGGGCATGACCCTGTGTTGCCTCCTCCCTCATCACAATCATGGTGTCTCCCAACCATTTGTGTTTCTCATCATCCCTCTCTCTTGTCTTGTTTCTTTGCATTTACTTCCTCACCTAACCAAATTACCTGACCCAGACATCCCTTACCCAGTAGTCCTCTCTTACTGAATTAAAAATAAAAATGGGCAGCTGTCTCAAAAAAAAAAAAAGGAAAAAGAAAAAAAATGTTTCATATATAGCTCTCTGTTTTGCATGCATGTCTTTTTGACACACTTGATTTGGTCCAGTTGGCTATACAACATGATTACGTTGCTGTCATCCCTCTCTCTCTAGAGGTGAAAGTCCAAATTCAGCTAATACTCTGGTCATATTATCAGTTTTAACTGTTGAAGAAATGAATAGCTATGGTTCTTTCGTACCTCACTCCTACACATTCCTGTATTTATTTCTCTTTGTTCTTCCCCCTGCTTGCTCCCCATTTCAAAACTTTCCTATCTACCCCATTTTAACACCTATAATCTGCTGAAAAACTAGAATCACACACAACACACATAAGTAGCAGAAATAGCAATGGATCCCATCACTTTCTGGCCTCTATGTTTGCACAGAGTTTGGCATCGCACACCTCCACTCAATGCCACTTAACCCCACTATGCTATGCCAACACAGAGTAACATATGCTGAATGTACCAAAAAGAATAAAAATGTGATTGCATTAACAGTTTATTTAAAAGTATTAGATATACCTAGATTCAAACCCAGTATAATCTGGGCTCAAAAAGAAATGTGTCAATGCATTTACACCTGCTGCCACAGATTCAGCTAAGCAGCAGGTGTGTTCTATAGACTCAGTACTAACTCTCAGACTTTTGAAATGTGGCTTGCATTTCCACACTGCTTAACTATACACAAACAGGGGAAATTAATGGAAAATGTATCTTGCATGCAAGAACACATTGCCAAACATCGTGCAAACTGACTGCTCTCTGTTGCATTATGCAAAGCTAATTTTAATGGGTCTATATTAAAAGACCGAAGATGTGTTTCAGTGGGGTCTATATTAAAATCTCAAAGTCTGACAATATTGAATATGATATTGTCGACACGAGAATACCGAAAGCGCACTACATCGAACGTTTAAATAGAAAATCTCCATAGGGGGATATTTCCATTTACTTCAATGTAGTGAGTGCTCGGAGTTGGTATATTTAAGTAGGGGGTGTATGGGGGGGGTGCAGGGGGGCTTGCCTCCCTGCCTACACACTATTGAGTTTTTTTTTAAGTTTAGTATATATATATATATTTTTTTGGTTTCGATGGTTTAAGACTTTGATCACTAAAGTTTGATCTTTAGTGATTCGAAGTTTTAAACCTTCGAGATTATAATATAGACTAGTTTCAATGAACACCTTTTGGTTGACACATAATGAGCGAACGCACTAAAGCACGAATGCTCAAAACAGTGGTACTAGCACAAACACACACACCCACTTTAAAACATAACGAGGGGGGATTTTGCCCCCACACCCTGCAACTAAATATACCAACTCGGAGATCACACTACAGTGAGGAAAAAGGCAAACACACGGGGATGGCCAAGCGATTTCTTTCCAAGGGAAAGAAATCGCTGTTTTGAGCATTCACACTTTAGTGTGTTCGCTCATTACGTGTTGACCAAGAGGTGTTCGCTGAAACACCTCTTCAATTTTTTAATATAGACCCAATTTAACATGTATTAGTGTTGTTTATTGTCGGTTTTACTCTTTATGCCATGAAACTTCATGTGAAAACTTAGCAAACTGAACAATTATGCACATATTTACAATGCAGCAATGTGTTGCCTCCCCCATGCACTGCAACTCTGCTGTCTCCAGAACTTTTTCACAAATAAATCAACTACACTACATACATTATTATCAAATGTTGTGTGACATGCAAATCATGTCAATTTGGTATCATGCAGAACTAGAACTATCTTCATAGTTGAACGTGCCTACACATCCAACAACTGACCCTGGTAACTATTGGCCCATCTGCAAGGCTAGGAAGAGATTCATCATGGACCACAGGGAAATAGGTGACATTCAACACTCTGACTAGACCCATATTGGTTTTGTCAAGGGTACATCTTGCTTATTAAAACTAGTGCCCTTCTTTGACAATGTCCCCAAAGGCCTGGGTGAGGGAAAACAAGACATACCGCCTATCTTGATTTAGCCAAGCCCTTTGACACAATCCCCCATTCAGATATCATAGCAACACTCTCCTATCTGGGGATTAACCCATACATTACTAGATGGGTAGCCAACTGGCTCACCGACAGAATGCACACAGTGTCGAAGTTAGGGAGTCCACCTCCACCAGTAGACCAGTTACTGGTGGAGTACCATAAGGATCTGTGCTGGGCCCTCTACTGTTTGGAAACTATTTTTCTGAAGTCCAGGCAAAGGTAGATGGACTGTGGCTTACCAAGTTTGCAGATGACTGTCAACTGGGTGCAATCATTTAGAGTCCGTCAACAATGTTAACCTATTACAGACTGACACAGACAAATGATTGGTGCCAAACACATGGACTGAAACTTAACACAAGAAAATCCCTCACTGTCCCTTTTAGCAAAAAGGTAGTCCTGCTAATTATGTTATACATAGCACCCCTCTAAGCTCTAACTCAATGGTTCAAGACTTGAGAACACAGGTTGATAGCAATCTAAACTTCAATTACTATGTGTACATAGTGGTAGGACACACATTCTACACTGCCAACCTCATAACTACGTCCATTGCATCCATCAGAGAGGTCATAGTTCCACTGTACTCGACCCTTATTAGACGACTAATTGAGTACAATATTCCCTTCTCTATATACCTCACCAGACACCTGCAGCAACTGGAGAGACCACAGAAGTTTCTGACCAAGAGAATCTAAGGCCTCCATAACATGACATACATTGCAAGACTGAAAGCACTGTCACTGTACTCTAGGTAAGCTGAGAGGTGACCTGTGCTTGGCCTACAGAGCAGTCTGGGACCCTGCCTAATGTAAATGTTGGATACTCGCAAATAAAATGAGACAAGAATAACTTGCTACAGGAATCTCAACCTAACCTGTGACATAAATAGAACATGGTGGAGAGACAGATATATCTCCCAGCAATTGCCACTCCTCTGTATTAAGCTCCCACTGCATGTGAAGCAGTGCTCCAGAATGACCCTATTCAAGCACAAATTTTACAACTGGATGGGTGATTATAAATTCACACCAGGGGTGGTATCTATGTCCTTCATGAACAGGGTCATTCGGTGCTGCTCACAAAGTCAGTCTGCTAACAATAAACATCTAACTATGCTGAATAAGGTCCTTGGGCCATTAGCCTAGTAACCTCCTAGGAACCTATGAGGCTATAAACCAATGCAGGCCTTCCATCATCTCCTCTCCTATATCCAGTGCTGACATCATGCACTATAAGTTGCCCTGCAGCCTTATAAAAATCAGACTTGTGCTGTGGCACTTGTGTAAAACAGTGAATTCTGTAGTCTGTGTAGTTAGATAGGTAGTGGTTCTGTTCTTACTGAAGTAACTGTGTGTGTGTGTCTACCAGAAGAGCAGAAGTGTGTATCTTACAGTTACTACTCTAGTCCCATGGATTAATAAGATGTTGACACATACACATGTCTACACATCCATTTCATCCAGGCCTCCCAACATCTTCTCTCAAACATGCACTGCCAATGTCATACACTATAAGTTGTCCTGCAGCCTTGTAAAAAGCAGACTTGTGCCATGGTGCTGGTGTAAAGTACTGAGTTCTGTAGTCTGTGTACTTAGGCTGGGATTTATTCTGTAGTCTGTGTACATAGGCAGGGGTTCTGTTTTTACTGCAGTCAACTGTGTGCGTGTGTGAGTGTACGTGTGTGTGTGTGTGTGTGTGTGTGTGTGTGTGTGTGTGTGTGTGTGTGTGTGTGTGTGTGTGTGTGTGTGTGTGTGTGTATGTAGCCAGAAGAGGAGACGTGTGTATCCTACAGTTACTGCTCCAATCCCATGAATTGAAGGTATTTTGATACTTACACATACCTACACATCCATTTCATGCAGGCCTGCCAACATCTTCTCTCCAACATGCACTGCTGATGTCATGCACTATAAGTTGTCCTGCAGCCTTGTAAAAATCAGAATTGTGCCATGGCAGTTGCTATAGGTATTGAGTTCTGTAGTCCATGTACTTAGATAGGTATGGGTTCTATTCTTACTCCAGTCAAGCGGGGTATGTGTGTGTGTGTGTGTGTGTGTGTGTGTGTGTGTGTGTGTGTGTGTGTGTGTGTGTGTGTGTGTGTGTGTGCACTTGCTTGACATTATAGAGAGCCTTTTACACAAGCATGTGGGTTACTGTCATTGCCATATTCTCCTAACCAGACATTGTTGATGTCATCAGCTGTAAAGTGTTGTCTGAAATACTCTATGTCAATCTTGAGCTGTGGCACTTGCCTTACAGGACCACTACAGGAAAATAATTTAAAAAGATATATATTTTTAACTCTTCCTTATGTTTGGCTCATTGCAAACCTGTATGTAGCAGACAGAAGTAGTCACTACTAATTTTATTCTGTTTGTAAACTGACTACCCTCCTGGGGGCAGACATCCTGATGAGAGTTTGATTTCTTCTAAAGAACAATCTTCTACAAGTCCACTGTTTCTGAGATTACAGTGCCCATACCTGGACTGTCCCATTACAGTTCCATTCACTTAGAATGGAAGAACACAGAAAACCAGCTAAATTTGTGAGGCTTTAGTAAAACTATCATTTACTGTCCCGCAGTGCCTCTTACAAATGTTTCCTACTGATGTTTTACACATTCTGTGAAAAAAGCTTCCAGAACTACCAGCTCATTGCTGAGATAACAAACTTTTTTAGACATTCAGCTTTGATTTGCTTCAGTTCCTTCTCAAGTCACTCCTTCCATATTCCAACCTTCAGCTAGCCAGAGTATCACATTTCCCACCCTGCAAAGCTCAGCTATTAGTCAGCTTTGCATAACAATACTCACCAGAGTTGCTTACAGTCTGCCTGGTGTATCAGTTAAAGTGTTCCCATACCTCTCTCTCTCCTTACTCTTATCATCTGAATAGCACATTTACAGTAAATCATGCTACAAAAATGCTTTTAGCAATCCGTAATATAAAGGTGTCTAAGTAATCCTCTAAACAGGCCTTTAACATACACAGATTGCAGTTCCTCTTGGCCACTGACAGATTTGGCTCTGTCTACAAATTAATATTCTAGTCATAAAGAATAATCATATTTGTATTACATAGAATTGCAGTCTTCTGCCTTCTTACCTCTTATGCATGCCACCAATGTCTCCATATATTTCTAAGTACTACTGTTTATGTCTGAACATAGTCATTGGTTTTATGCTTTTTTTTAGGCATCTTGCTATATTCTTTTCTTCATGCTATGCAGATCCTTTTCTCACTGTTCTGAACAGTGTGCATACTGTTCCTGCTCAGTCTTAATATTGTTGTCCACTGCAGGCTGCCACAAGTTTCTCTATTCACTGATATCCAAAATTTCACATATTTCCTCAAGAAGCTAGATAAACCAGACTACCTCCAACAGTATGTTTTATACTACAGTCACTTGTCATGTAACTTTGACTATTGCATTTCTCTTACCATATGAATTTACTTCTCACAGCAGGGATCAAGCTTGAAAGGCCATTTGCACAGGACAATCAACAAAACAAATGTAATAATAACACCTAATAGGATTATACACAAACATCAACTCATATGTACCACAGGGCTGGGTTATGGCTTCATAAAAAGAAAAGGATGCACAGCTCAAACGTCTGGTTTTAAATAGCTGAGCTGTAACATCAAAGTACAGACAAGCTAGCTAATGTACAAACTGCCCATGACATCAACACTGCATAAAGACAAAGATTATAAGAGATTCTCTAAAATTAGAAGCCAGAACAATTATGTGGATAACACATTTTTCAGTTACTTTAGCATGACTTGTGAAGCCAGATGAATAACAATGACTCTGGCTTTCAGTACAGGAAGTGGCAAGCTCACCTAACAGGTATCGTGCTGAGGAGATTTCATTTTGCAGACATCACGACTCCTCAGTGTAAATTCAATCGAGTATTCAGCAATAAAAGATGAAGAAGGAGGTGTGATGCATGGGAACTCTAAGTCAGAGACAATGGCTTAGCATTTTCAAAGAAATCTTAACAATAGCGTCAGATGAGGTCTGAAAAGTATCACAGATGAAACCAGTTTTTAAACTGAAGATACTCATTAATATTCATATGATCCTTGTGTCACAAAACAGCTACATCTGAGCATGGACAGAACACCAGAAAGTAGCGCCAAACAAATTTAGTTCCATATTTATGCAATCTCTATTCCACTGTACCATCTGACTATCAATTACTTGTTTTCTTACATGTGCACTATACAGACTGATTATCCAAGTCACATCATGAAATGGAAGGCAGGCGTAATGGGTGACACTGACTATTGTTAACACCAAATTGTGGCATTTATATACAACTGTGAAATATACTAAAACGCAGTCATCGAATATACTCCGCTCCCTGCCTTAGACCACTTAGCAGTTTCATTCTGGCTTCCAGGTACAGTTTAAAACACAATGCAATCCACCAGGTATGCATACTTAGTGAGAAATGTATCTTCCAGAAGATGAAAACACAAACCGACAGACATACATGACTTATCCGGAACATGTTAGAAGTGGCGCCACTGTTGTGTATTAGGGCATTCTGATCACCTGTAATGCATAACTGATAATGTATGAAGCAGCACTAGGAACATTTTCTTCTGCAGTACTACTGTAGGACCATTAATTCCAGAATAACAGCCTTGCAGCAGGATCTCTAATTACTACTGACAATTGTCTGAGTACTGTTAGATGTACAGCCTGTCTATTATTCAGTTCCCATTTTCTACTTCTCTGCTCAGTAGATATTTTCAAGAAATTGTCTGCTTTTATGATATTAACTGCTTGTA